>NW_027592711.1:45000-47179 GCF_964213995.1 Mustelus asterias
TCCCCCCTCTCTCTCTCTGTCCCCCTCTCTCTCTGTCCCCCCCTCTCTCTCTGCATCCCTCTCTCTCTCTGTCCCCCTCCCTCTGTCGCTGTCCCCCTCCATCTCTCTCTGTCCCCCCTCTCTCTCTCTGCGTCCCCCTCTCTCTCTCTGTCCCCCTCTCCCTCTCCCTCTGTCCCCCTCTCTCTCTCTCTGTCCCTCTCCCTCAGTCTGCGTCCCCCTCTCTCTCTCTCTTTGCGTCCCCCTCTCTCTCTCTCTTTGCGTCCCCCTCTCTCTCTCTCTGAGTCCCCCTCTCTCTCTCTGTCCCTCTCCCTCTCCCTCTCTTTGCGTCCCCCTCTCTCTCTCTCTGCGTCCCCCTCTCTCTCTCTCTTTGCGTCCCCCTCTCTCTCTTTGCGCCCCCTCTCTCTCTCCCTGCAACATCCTCTCTCTCTCTCTGCGTCCCCCTCTCTCTCTCTCTCTGCGTCCCCCTCTCTCTCTCTCTCTGCGTCCCCCTCTCCCTCTCTCTGCGTCTGCCTCTCTCTCTCTCTCACTGCGTCCCCCTCTCTCTCTCTGCGTCCCCCTCTCCCTCTCTCTGCGTCCCCCTCTCTCTCTCTCTCTGCGTCCCCCCTCTCTCTCTCTGCGTCCCCCTCTCTCTCTCTGCGTCCCCCTCTCTCTTTCTCTGCGAACCCCTCTCTCTCTCTGAGTCCCCCTCTCTCTCTCTGAGTCCCCCTCTCTCTCTCTGTCCCTCTCCCCCTCTCCTCTCTCTCTGCGTCCCCCTCTCTCTCTCTCTCACTGCGTCCCCCTCTCTCTCTCTGCGTCCCCCTCTCTCTCTCTGCGTCCCCCTCTCTCTTTCTCTGCGTCCCCCTCTCTCTCTCTCTCTCTGCGTCCCCCCTCTCTCTCTCTGCGTCCCCCTCTCTCTTTCTCTGCGAACCCCTCTCTCTCTCTGAGTCCCCTCTCTCTCTCTGAGTCCCCCTCTCTCTCTCTGTCCCTCTCCCTCTCCCTGCGTCCCCCTCTCTCTCTCTCTCTCTGCGTCCCCCTCTCTCTCTCTCTCTGCGTCCCCTCTCTCTCTCTCTGCGTCCCCCTCTCTCTCTCTCTGTCCCCTCTTCTCTCTCTCTCTGCGTTCCCCTCTCCCTCTCTCTCTGTCCCCTCTTCTCTCTCTCTCTGCGTTCCCCTCTCCCTCTCTCTCTGTCCCCTCTTCTCTCTCTCTTGCGTTCCCCTCTCCCTCTCTCTCTGTCCCCCTCTCTCTCTCTCTGCGTTCCCCTCTCCTCTCTCTCTCCCTGCGTCCCCCTCTCTCTCTCTCTGTCCCCTCTTCTCTCTCTCTCTGCGTCCCCTCTCCCTCTCTCTCTGTCCCCCTCTCTCTCTCTCTGCGTTCCCCTCTCTCTCTCTCTCCTGCGTCCCCCTCTCCTCTCTCTGCGTCCCCTCTTCTCTCTCTCTGCGTCCCCTCTCCTCTCTCTCTCTCTGCGTCCCCCTCTCTCTCTCTGCGTCCCCCTCTCTCTCTCTCTCTGCGTCCCCTCTCCTCTCTCTCTGCGTCCCCCTCTCCTCTCTCTGCGTCCCCCTCTCTCTCTCTGCGTCCCCCTCTCTCTCTCTGCGTCCCCCTCTCTCTCTCTCTCTGCGTCCCCCTCTCCTCTCACTGCGTCCCCCTCTCTCTCTCTGCGTCCCCCCTCTCTCTCTCTCTTCTGCGTCCCCCTCTCTCTCTCTGCGTCCCCCTCTCTCTCTCTCTGCGTCCCCCTCTCTCTCTCTGCGTCCCCCTCTCTCTCTCCTGCGTCCCCCTCTCTCCTCTCTGCGTCCCCTCTCTCTCTCTGCGTCCCCCCTCTCTCTCTCTGCGTCCCCCCTCTCTCTCTCTGTCCCCCTCTCTCCTCTCTGCGTTCCCCTCTCTCTCTCTCTGCGTCCCCCTCTCTCTCTCTGCGTCCCCCTCTCTCTCTCTCTGCTCCCCTCTCTCTCTTTCTCTGCGTCCCCTCTCTCTCTCTCTCTGCGTCCCCCTCTCTCTCTCTGTCCCCTCTCCCTCTCTGCCCTCTGTCCCTCTCTCTCTCTCTGCGTCCCCCTCTCTCTCTCTCTGTCCCCCCTCTCTCTCTCTGAGTCCCTCCCTCTCTCTCTCTGTCCCCTCTCTCTCTCTCTGCGTTCCCCTCTCTCTCTCTCTGCGTCCCCCCTCCCTCTCTCTCTGTTCCCCTTCTCTCTCTCTCTGCGTTCCCCTTCCCTCATCTCT
>NW_027592712.1:0-47165 GCF_964213995.1 Mustelus asterias
AAGATGTGCTGAAAGGCACTGTGACAGATTGATTCAATAGGGACATGACCTCTGGATTAGCAAAATCACATAATAATTTCACAGAATGTTTTCAGGCAAAGAATTGTTAGGCCAGGGGTGGGGGGAGGGGGGGCCATTTCAGAGTTGGAAACAAGGAAAGTATGAGGAAGGTGCATGGAAGGTTCAGGGAGCACTCCTGCAGGTAACCAGGAACAGCACCGCTACACCACCCTGAATCGCCTCTGTCTGGGTCAGACACTCCTGAGCAAAGCAGCTTCCAGACTGACTATCGACTGCTTTGAATTAGGTTCAGCGGCAAGACATTCATTGTCCATCGCACGCTAACAACAGGCACAGTGCAGTCCTGAACATCACAGCAGCATTCTGTAAGACACCACATCTATGCGATGCAACCGTTGTATACGTAAAGGTCACAGCTTCTGGCAAGTGATCTGACTGACAGGGTTACGGGAATGGGGCCTGGGTGGGATTGTACTCGGTGCAGGCTCCTTGGGCCTGAATGGCCTCCTTCTGCACTGTAGGGATCCCACCCACCTCCATTGCCAGTTGCTCGGAAGCCTCTTGGGGCAATGAATAAAGGACAGTTAATGAATGGCCAGCACACATAGCACAGCAATTCCACAGCACATCATTTAAGATTCAGGCTAGTGAGCAGAAGGTGCAGGGTTGTTAATGGATCAGCATGTGCTGTAATACTCCCTAACATTCTGCATCACCATGTAGCAAGGTGAAGACTTTTATACAGCGAGCGAAATGAAGAGGAACATGAAGATACCGACTGTAGCTCACGGCCACAGCTCCATCAAGCACTCACTTTGATTAGACAAGTACAGAGGACAAGAGAACAGGTTGTTCACTTCTAGACACTTAACACAGATTTTTAATTAGTTTTATTCTTAACTGAGTTTAAGCAACTCCTCCTCCTGCGCACTGCAGAAAAACCCACACTAAACCTTCAGTTACACTGCCTGCTCTAAGTAGATCTAAAACTCCCCTCTGCAAACCTATCCCCACAAAGCATCATCCCTGCACACAACAGGCCTACCCTCGGCTTTTGCTCCCTTCCTTTAAATAAGATTAAAATAATAATCTGACCACGTGTTAAATCCCAGCAGGATTGGGAGCTGCACTGGGAGTGGTTACTCTCCACATGACTCCTTTTGGCTTCTGCAGCCAACGCCCATTTCACAAAAGTGGATCTGATTGAGATGTCAGCTGCAACAGAGGAGGGAGCCTGGGGGGAGAGCGTGCGAGAGGGAGAGTGAGTGTGTGCAGGGCAGAATGTGGAGCTACCATGTTGCCTTCCCAAAAGAAGCGAAGAGAGATGTCAGAGCACAGCAAGCCATTTGTTTAAACTTGGAGGCAGGAAATGTTACCATTGACTGAA
Source organism: Mustelus asterias (assembly GCF_964213995.1). Lineage (NCBI taxonomy): Eukaryota > Metazoa > Chordata > Chondrichthyes > Carcharhiniformes > Triakidae > Mustelus > Mustelus asterias. The sequence goes on from NW_027592712.1 coordinate 1,409, forward strand.
TTAAGAACATTAGCACAGAGCAGGTGGTCCACAGGCATTCACACTGAAGTGAATGATTTGAAACATTTGCCTCCATAGATTGCAAAAGAGGGAACAGAGATTTTGTCTTCGATCCTGGTTGGACACTTCGGTGTTTAGCGTGCATGTCCAATGCCGTGTCAGAACATCAGGATACTATCTCTCTCTCCACGAGTGCAGGAAGTGTCTCCAGCTGCTACAGGAATTCCAAGCTTCAAGCAGCTGGAGTCACTGTGGTGTAACTGTTAGCAGGAGTGTGACCAGGATCACACATTCCAGAAGGTGAAATCCTTGCAAGCAACAGATCAGAGCTGGAGCTCGTGAGAGGAGAATTGGGAAGGTTGGCAGGGTCAAGGTTTGACTTGAAGTGTGGTACGAGAGGGTGAACTTCAGGTTCTCGGGGCATCGGGACAGAAGTAAGCTGTTCAGAAGGGATAGGCTGCACCTCAACAGGACTGAGACCATTGCTCTGACAGGAAGTTCACTCGTGTGGTTGGGGAGGATTTAAACAAACTTGGCGGGGGGTGGGCATATCGAAGTAGAAGAGGTGAATAAGGTGCATCAAGTCATGTATGAGACAGCACGCAGGAACAGAATAGATGCATAATAGGAGAGGACTATGAAGCACTCTCGAGAAATTCAAAAACGCATTTACAATGCATGTATGTAAACACAAAGTTTAAATACTTTGGAGAATAAGGTTGGTGAGCTGCAAACACAAAGAACCATGTAGGAATCTGATTTAGTGGCTACAACAGGGACATGGTTTAAAAAGTGAGGACTGGGCACTCCATATTCACACATACAAAATGTTGAAGGAAGGCAGGGAAGAGGAAAAAGGGAGGTGGAGTGACAGAACTGGTTATTGAAGACACTATGATGAATAGATGTGGTTTGAGTTAAGAAGCAGAAAGGGTGTGGACCACACTACTAGAGCTATTCTTAGGTATCCAAATGGAGAGAGAGATAGAGGATCAAATCTGCAGGGAAATCACAGATGTACAAAAATCAGTGTGGTGATATTGGGGACTTTAGTTACACAATATCAACTGGGAAGATGCTAATTGTTGTATCGTAAGGTTTAGACTGCATTGTTGTCATCCAAATTGATCTTAAAAATACGTTTGACAAAAGTACCACAAAAGACTGGTTAACAAAATTGTGGCTCATGGAATTGGAAGGGCAGTGCCTAATTGGATAAAAGAAACTGGGTCAGAGACAAGTTGTTGTAAATGGTTGTTCTTCAGACTGGAGGACAGGAGACAATGGCGTTCCCCACAGGCAGTACCAGGCACACTGTTTTATGATGGATATAACTGACTTGGATATTAGAAAGAGAGCAAAATTTCAAAATTTGCCAATGATGCTAAACCTGGGGGAGCAGCAACCGGTAAGAATGATTCTAATTGAGTATCACAGGATATGGATAGGCTGGCAGAGTGCCAGCTGGAAGTTAATTATGGAGAAATGCAGACTGTTTAGCAGAAGGAAGAAGGAGCAGCGGTTCTAAAGTGACACAGTTCTAAAGAGTGCACAGGGACAAAGTGACCTGGGGTGCAGATGGCAGGTCATGGTAAGAGAGTCGTTAGCAAAGCTGGGAAGATCTCAAGCTGCACAGATAAAGGTATGGAGTACAAAAGCAGGGGAGCTACACCCAGCCATGAGAACGCTCTGGTTAGGTCACAACTATACAATTGTGCCCCACCACACTGCAGGAAGGATGTGAGGGTCCTTGAGAGAATGCGGAGGAGATTTCCCAGAATGGTTCCAGGGATGAGGGATTTTAGCTTTCGGTTAGGTTGGAGAATACAAGATTGTTCTCCTTGGGCAGCATGGTGGCACAGTGGTTAGCACTGCTGCCTCACAGCGCCAGGGACCCGGGTTCGATTCCCGGCTTGGGTCACTGTCTGTGTGGAATCTGCACGTTCTCCCCCATGCATGGGTTACCTCCGGCTGCTCCGGTTTCCTCCCACATTCTGAAAGATGTGCTGGTTAGCTGCATTGATCCAAACAGGTGCCGGTCTGTAGTGACTAGGGGAATTTCACAGTAACTTCATTGCAGTGTTAATGTAAGCCTTACTTGTCACTAATAAATAAACTTTAACTGGAGCGAAGGAGAACAAAGGGGAGATTTGATGGAGGTGTACAAGATGGCGACAGGTTTGGATAAGGTAAACAAGTAAAAACTGTTCCCATAAGGTGATGCTACGAGGTCGATGGGGACACAGATTTAAGGTTTTGGCCAAGAGATGCAGGGAGAACGTGTGGAAGAGCTTTTTTACACAGCCAGTGGCAATGACCTGGAACATCGGGCTGACACTGTGGTTAAAATGGGAATGATGAACGATTCCCAAAGGAAATCACATGGGCCCTTAAAGGGAAAAAAAATTGCAGACTAGGGGAATAGAGCAGAGGATTGAGAATGTCTGGACTGTTCCATAAGAGAGCCAGCATTGACTAAATGGGCCAGATGGCCTTTTCCTGTGCTGTAAATTGACTCCAAGACCCTTGTGAATCTTACCAAGTAATTTGTACATATCAATTCAGTCCTGTGAGATTTGTTAGGAAGGAAACAGATTTTAATTGTCCCGTATTTCCATTCCAGTGTACCACCACTCAGTGATTTTAAATCGAATCTCATTCAGGAGTTCACTAGCTTGCTATCACTTCCAGACATTCAAGATTCACTATTTCCTCTCATTAAATATTGGAAAGACTGAGGCCATTGTTTTTGGTTCACACTTCGAACTCTGTTCCCACATTGTGAACTCCATCCCTCGCCCTAGCAACAATTTGAGATTAAGCCGGCTTGTTCATAACCTTGATGTCACATTCAATAAGCTTCCAGCCTCATACTCCTGTATCACTCAGACTGCCTATTTCCAGCTCCGTAACATTGCTCAACATCACTCCCTTCTCAGCTCATCTACTCCCTTTACTACTCTAGACTTGACCGGTCCAACCCATTCCTGGTTGGTCTGCCACATTCAAGGCCATCTAAAACTCTACTTTCTGTGACTCAACTCACGCCAAATCCCATTCCCATGTCACCCTTGTGCTCACTGAGGGCAGCACGGTGGCACAGTGGTTAGCACTGCTGCCCCATAGCGCCAGGGACCCGGGTTCAATTCCAGCTCAGGTCAGTGTGTGTGGAGTTTGCACGTTCTCCCCGTGTCTGCGTGGGTTTCCTCCGGGTGTTCCGGTTTCCTCCCACACTCCAAAGATGTGCAGGTTAGGTGCATTGGCCATGCTAAATTGCCCCTTAGTGTCAGGGGGGATTAGCAGGGTAAATATGTGGGCTTATGGGGACAGGGTTTTGCTGGGATTGTTCTCGGTGCAGGCTCGATGGGCCAAAAGGCCTCCTTCTGCACTGTAGATTCTATGACCTGAACCTCAATTTTAAAATTCCTTGCTTTCATCCTTCCCCATCTTCATAATCTCCTTCAACCTCACAACTCGGACATACTCCCCCCCCCCCCCCCCAACCAACCACTTCTCCATTCCTCAACTTTGCTTTAATGCCTCCCAGCTTTCGCGGGTAGGCACAGGTCGCTTTGCTTGCTCCTAGTGTTTCCCACACAATTCTCTTGAGTGCAATGCCCAGCTGGTTACCTGTATTAAGTATTCAAACTGATAGATGCAGAGTCCCAGCTCTGCCATGCTGGGTTTAAAAAGCTCCCGCAGTCGATATTCTTGCATCAAACGCACAAACACACAGAAGGCTTCTTCCTCTGGCATCTATAAGAGGAAAGAGAAATTTACTGCAAGGAAGGAACGCTGGGAAAACAATTCCATTTCAGCACAAGCTCAAATCAGACCGGAAATGGCCAGAAACCTACTGGGCTAAAAAGAGCAGGGGGATTGTTGCAAAAGACCTCATTACCGAAGAAGCAAGTACGGAAGGTGCAATGGAAAGTTTCCAGCTGTTTGCCCTATCCCTTGGAGAAAATGTGGGAACAAGTTACGATGTGAAGCAAATGTGGGTTTTAAAATCTTTCCCAAGGTTATGATGATATTTGAAATTGGATCACTAGGTGTACAAGACAGCGACAAGATTTAACAGGAGCACCCACAGGGCTCCGAGAACAAGATTTTTTTTAAAAACCCCACATTAAACTGCTAAGTCCTGATGAGAATGGCAATGAATAAATATTCGGCTGCCCTTTGACAGCATTTTAGTTTTATGAAGGTGTAATTCAGGCAGCATCTTTCACTGGGTGCCTGTAGTGATTAATAATGTCTGAAAATTAATCTGATTACCCGGGTGGCTTACACGTTGCTTTCACAGGGGAGTATCAGCAGTGACCAGGTTAATATTAACCAGTATGTCACAGCACAGCAAGTTCCACCCTCACGCAGATCATTTGGTCATGTGGACAAAATATCTGAAGTAGAAGAATGCACTAGCAAAGCTGAACCTGGAAATACCAGGAAAAGCCATGTCAAGACCTTACACCAAGAGAGGCAATCACACTACTTATGCATGAAGGCATTTAGGAGCGGCACAGTGGCAAGCACTGCTGCCTCACAGCTCCAGGGACCCGGGTTCAATTCCGACTTTGGGTCACTGTCTGTGCACATTCTCCCCATGTCTGCGTGGGCTTCCTCCGGATGCTCCGGTTTCCTCCCACAAAGATGTGCGGGTTAGGGTTGATTGCCCATGCTAAATTGCCCCTTAGTGTCCCATGATGCGTAGGTTAGAGGGATTAGCAGGTAAATACTTGGGGTTATGGCGACTGGGCCTGGGTGGGATTGTTGTTGGTGCAGGTTCGATGGGCTGAATGGCCTCCTGCTGCACTGTAGGGATTGTACGAGTAACGTTCTATGATATGAGCACCACCAGACCACACAACATTCAGCAGCAGTCACTGAGGCGGGTACATGGTTGCAGAAATCACACTCACCTGCATGAGGAGAAGACCCACAATGAAAGCACTTCCTTGGCAATATCCAACTTCACGGTCAACCAGGGAATATGCCTGTAACAAAGCAACTGAATGCAGTCTGAAACCTGGCAGTAAATTCAGATACTTTTTACACCACATGATGACTCAGCAGCTCAAGGATGGCTAACAGACAGTTTTCGCTACTTAACAATAACAGGAACATCGGAGGCTCTGCCGCTCAAACCAACCTCGAGTCTATAGAGCCAACCCATCCAAGGCCACGTTTAATTACCTGCACGACCTGGTGTGTACACGAACAAGCATGGCACTAAAATGAATGCTAAGAGTATGGTGCGAAGGCAAGTGTGGGTTTTCACCTAGCAGCTTATGGCAATCCGCCAAAACCCTCCTTGGGTTATTTCTTGGCAATTGCCAATGCGACTATTACCTGTGTTTTTATTCAGGATATTGAGAGTCAGGCACACCTCCTGGCCCATTGTAACAGTGCACAAACATGTCAGTCATGTTGTTCTGTCACGTCTGTGAAAGAAGCTGGGGGTGGGGGGGGGGAAAGAGGTCATCCCTTGATATACTTTCAATTCCTTGAGTATATTGCTCGTAATTAGAAATGTGCATACTTTCTGGAATACCATTAGGCCCTGTGACAGTGCACAGGAAGGAGTTACATACATCAGCGTTTGAGTTTAAATTTACTGCCAATTTCCATTTCTTTCCATATTAAATTCTCAATTTGGTGTTGTTGATGTAATTCAAACTGAATGTAAAAGTATACAGGGAAATAAAAGGGAACTGAATTATGACTCGACAAGCTCATGAACTGATGAATAGTCGCTTCCTCTGCTGTAAATCAAATGTTTCTAGTCTTGTTTGTCAAGTGTTTACTTGAAGGGTGACATTTGTTTGATTTGCAACGACATTGGATTTCTCAATGAGATCTCAACAGGTAATTCACTTCCACATATTCCATTTCCCAGCACTGGGTCAATAATTTAAACACGTGCCAGGTTTTACCAATTCCAAGTCAGTTGAAGTATGAAAGTAGACAGGAACACTTTCCCTGATAATCGGATAGGTTCGTTTACAGAATGCAGCATTCTATCACTCTTGGATTTATGAAGGGGAAATCATGCTTGACATATCAGTTGGAATTCTTTGAAGATGGAACCAGTATAGTTAACAAGGGGGAACCAATCGATGTGGTACGTTTAGACTTACAGAAAGCGTTGGACAAAGTCCCGCACGGAGATTATCGTGCAAGATTAAAGCGCATGGGATTGGGGGAAGTGTATTGAGATGGATAGAAAACAAAGAGTAGGAATTAATGGGTACTTTTCAAATTGGCAGGCAGTAACTAGTGGGGTGCCACAGGGATCAGTGCTGGGACCCCAGCTATTCCCAATATATATTAATGATTTGGATGAGGGAACAAAACGTAATATCTCCAAATTTGCAGAGACCAAGTTGGGTGGGAGGGTGAACTGTGACGAGGATGCAGAATAATCAGGACAAGTTGGGTGAGTGGGCTAATCAATGGCAGATGAAGTATAATTTGGATAAGTGAGAGGTTATTCACTTTGAAAGCAAAAAACAAGGCGGCAGATTACCACCTGAATGGCTGTAAATTGGGAGAGGGGAGTGTGCAGCGGGACCTGGGTGTCATTGTGCACCAGTCACTGAAGGTAAGCACGCAGGTGCAGCAGGCGGTAAAGAAGGCAAATGGTATGTTGGCCTTCATTGCGAGAGGTTTCGAGTACAGGAGCAGGGATGTGATGTTGCAATTATACAGGGCCTTGGTGAGGCCACACCCAGAGTAATGTGTGCAGTTTTGGTCTCCTTTTCTGAGGATGTTCTTGCTCTCGAGGGAGTGCAGCGAAGGTTTACCAGGCTGATTCCAGGGATGGCAGGACTGATGTACGAGGAGAGATTGACTAGGTTAGGATTGTTTTCATTGGAGTTCTGACGAATGAGGGGGGATCTTATCGACATTTTAAAAATTCGAACAGGCTGAGACAGGACAGATGCAGGGAGGATGTTTCCGATGTGGGGGGGAGTCCAGAACCAGGGGTCACAGTCTGAGGATTCAGGGTAGACCATTTAGGACGGAGATGAGGAGACATTTCTTCACCAAAAGAGTGGTGAGCCTGTGGAATTCATTACCACAGGAAGTAATTGATGCCAAAACATTGGATGTATTCAAGAGGCGGCTGGATATCGCACTTGGGACAAATGGGATCAAAGATTATGGGGAAAAAGCAGGATTAGTCCATTGAGTTGGATGATCAGCCATGACCGTAATGAATGGCGGAGCAGGCTTGAAGGGCCGAATGGCCGCCTCCTGCTCCTATCTTCTAGTTTCTATGTTTCGATCTGTCTGCTTTGAACTGACGACCATGTGTTCCAGCAGTCCCTCTTAATTAAAGTACTTAATTAAACAATGCTCTTCATCCATATAATTAACATACCACATGCATGCTGTGGTATTGTATACAATGCTACACAGTCCACTATGTAAGCAGAAGAGTCTCCATGTGGTGAGTTACTATTTTGGAACAGCCTTTGGGGAGCTAACAGGAGGTTAGATGTTCCTTACACAAGGCGGCAAGATGACATTGAGGGAGGGTGTCAATGATGGGCTGTTGTGTTGGGAAATGTTATTCACTTTCTGGTATCCTACATCATTTCACGTTGATGTCTTGTGACTTTACTGTTTTTTTTTTAAAAAGGCATCCTGAGATATTGTAGATCTGCCTGAATTTGGACTGATGTGTCTTAACTTCATCTGCCCTCCTTTGTTCCAAACGCTTATTAACCTGACAGAAATGTGCGCGCCTGCGCGCGTGGAGACGACCGTCCTGATATCACCCCTGAATGCAAAATGCTGCAGACGCTGCAAATCGGAACTCAAAACAGGAAATGCTCAGCAGGTCTGGCAGCATCTGTGGAGAAAGGGAGAGAGTTAACGTTTCACGCTGATTGCCTTTCCAAGCCAGTTCTGGTGAAAGGTCACCAACCTAAAATGTTAACTATTTCTGTCTCGCTTTCTCTTCACTGATGCTGCTTGACAAAGAAAATTACAGCACAGGAACAGGTCCTTCGGCCCTCCAAGCCTGCACCGACCATGCTGCCCGACTGAACTAAAACCCCCTACCCTTCCGGGGACCATATCCCTCTATTTCCATCCTATTCATGTATTTGTCAAAAGAATAAAGAAAATTAAATAGTCCTGCTGAGTATTTCCTGATCTCTTTTCATATCAGTCCTGAATGGCCAAGTCATTTTAAGGTTATGCCCCATTGTTCGACCCCTACTTTGCACGTGATTAAAAACAATTAAATCAACCCTTAACCTTTCATCCATACATAATTCTAGTCTTTGCAACCTGTTCTCAATTTAACCCTCGTGACACCAGCATCGCTCCACTGAATCTGCACTCTCCCCACGGCCAGTATATCCTTTGTACAGAATGGAATGCAGTGCTCCCAAGTGGAGTTTACGTAGAGCTTTGTAGGGGTGCAACAGAACTTCCAACCCTTGGAGCTCAGCTCTTTTGCACTAAAGGTGAATAGGGATGGAGTCCTTTAAGACGCCATCCCATTCTCTCAGTTCCTTTGCCTCCGCCACATCTGTTCAAAATAGCACTGTCAATATGTCTTCCTTCTTCCAAAATTGTGGCTTTCCACCCACTGTGGTTAACAGGGCTCTCAACCGTGTCTGATCCATCCCCCGGGCCACTGTTCTCACCCTCCCCCTCCCTCCCAGAACCAGGATAGGGTTCCCCTTGTCCTCACCTATCACCCCACCAGCTTCTGCATTCAAAGAATCATCCTCCGCCAATTTTGCCAACTCCAGCATGACGCCACTACTCAACACCTTTTTCCTTCCCCCCCCCCCCCCCCTTCCCTCCTCTCAGCATTCTCTCCTGGACACTCTGGTCCACTCCTCCATCATACCCAACACCTCACCCCCCCCTGCCCACGACACCTTCCCATGCAATCGGAGAAGATGCGACACCTGCCCCTTTACCTCCCCTCTGCTCACCGTCCCAGATCCTAAACAGTCCTTCCAGGTGAAGCAACGCTTCACATGCACCTCCTTCAATCTGGTCTGCTGCATTCGCTGCTCCCAATGCGGTCTACTCCACATCGGAGAGACCAAACGCAGACTGGCTGACCGCTCTGCTGAGCACCTTCGGTCCATCCGCAAGCAGGACCCAGACCTTCCCGTCACTTGCCACTTCAACACCTCACCCTGCTCTCCTGCCCACATGTCCATCCTTGGCCTTTTGCAAGGTTCTAGTGAACCCCAACGCAAACTGGAGGCACAGCACCTCATCTTCCGATTGGGCACCTTACAACCTTCCGGACTGAACATCGAATTCAACAACTTCAGAGGGTGAACTCTCCCCTCCACCTTCATCCCATTTCCATTTTATGTTTCTTTCATCCCTTCTTTTCATCTTTTTCATCCATTTTTATCACTTTTTATTTTTCCACATCTGAAATCTCGTTCTCCATCTTGTCTCCAAACTCAACATTTCTCAGGCTGACCGATACCAATCTGTGTCTTTGTTCTGCCGTTCACACATTCTGATCACTTAATGGACACTTTTAGCTCCTTGCACAGCCTTTATCGTCACCATGTACATTCCCTTCCTCCAGATATAGCCCCCCACCCCCTAGTATAGATCTCTGCTGATTTTCTTTGCCTTCAGCTCTGATGAAGGGTCATCCAGACTCGAAACGTTGGCTCCATTCTCTCCCCACAGATGCTGTCCGACCTGCTGAGATTTTCCAACGTTTTCTGTTTTTGTTTCAGATTCCAGCATCCCCAGTATTTTGCTTTTAGATTGAGATAAAGGTGAACATTATTTCAGCTGTTACTTACTTCATGCACTTCTCTCCTAGATTTTGGTGATTTCTGTACACAAATGCTCAAATCCCTCGGTTCCTCCCCAATTCCCCAGATTCTCACCTTCAGCAAATTAAATGCATCTTTTTTTCAGACCCCAGACTTCACACTTGCCCTAATTGAACTCCGCATGCCACAGCTTTTCCCACTTCCTCAATCTATCAATGCCCCTTTGCAACTTTCTGCTTCCATTCACCATGTCGCCATTGAGAAATTCGAGCTAACCTCATCTTATTGGCCCAAACATAACTGGGGAAGTCCTGAATACAAAGGACACAAAGTGAAGCTTCACTCAGCATCCAAACCAAGCAGCAGCTGTGTGTGCATGGCCTGATCTTTGCTAGCTGTACCTTTACAAATTCACTTTGAGGAGGATATGGAGATAGGGAGGGGTGTAGGGATAGAGAGATAGGGAGGGCTATAGGGATAGAGAGATAGGGAGGGCTATAGGAGGATATGGAGATGGGGAGGGGTGTAGGAGGATATGGAGATAGGGAGGGCTACAGGAGGATATGGAGATAGGGAGGGCTGCAGGAGGATATGGAGATGGGGAGGGCTACAGCCAGGATATGGAGATGGGGAGGGCTACAGCCAGGATATGGAGATGGGGAGGGCTACAGCCAGGATATGGAGATGGGGAGGGCTACAGGAGGATATGGAGATGGGGAGGGCTACAGGAGGATATGGAGATGGGGAGGGCTACAGGAGGATATGGAGATGGGGAGGGCTACAGGAGGATATGGAGATGGGGAGGGCTACAGGAGGATATGGAGATGGGGAGGGCTACAGGAGGATATGGAGATGGGGAGGGCTACAGGAGGATATGGAGATGGGGAGGGCGACAGGAGGATATGGAGATGGGGAGGGCTACAGGAGGATATGGAGATGGGGAGGGCTGTAGGAGGATATGGAGATGAGGAGGGCTGTAGGAGGATATGGAGATGGGGAGGGGTGTAGGAGGATATGGAGATGGGGAGGGGTGTAGGAGGATATGGAGATGGGGAGGGCTGTAGGAGGATATGGAGATGGGGAGGGCAGTAGGAGGATATGGAGATAGGGAGGGCAGTAGGAGGATATGGAGATAGGGAGGGGTGTAGGAGGATATGGAGATAGGGAGGGCAGTAGGAAGATATGGAGATAGGGAGGGGTGTAGGAGGATATGGAGATATGGAGGGCTGTAGGAGGATATGGAGATGGGGAGGGCTACAGGAGGATATGGAGATGGGGAGGGGTGTAGGAGGATATGGAGATGGGGAGGGTGTAGGTGGATATGGAGATGGGGAGGGCTGTAGGAGGATATGGAGATGGGGAGGGCTGTAGGAGGATATGGAGATGGGGAGGGCTGTAGGAGGATATGGAGATGGGGAGGGCTACAGGAGGATATGGAGATGGGGAGGGCTACAGGAGGATATGGAGATGGGGAGGGCTACAGGAGGATATGGAGATGGGGAGGGCTACAGGAGGATATGGAGATGGGGAGGGGTGTAGGAGGATATGGAGATGGGGAGGGGTGTAGGTGGATATGGAGATGGGGAGGGCTGTAGGAGGATATGGAGATGGGGAGGGCTACAGGAGGATATGGAGATGGGGAGGGCTGTAGGAGGATATGGAGATGGGGAGGGCTGTAGGAGGATATGGAGATGGGGAGGGCTGTAGGAGGATATGGAGATGGGGAGGGCTGTAGGAGGATATGGAGATGGGGAGGGCTACAGGAGGATATGGAGATGGGGAGGGCTACAGGAGGATATGGAGATGGGGAGGGCTGTAGGAGGATATGGAGATGGGGAGGGCTGTAGGAGGATATGGAGATGGGGAGGGCTGTAGGAGGATATGGAGATGGGGAGGGCTGTAGGAGGATATGGAGATGGGGAGGGCTATAGGAGGATATGGAGATAGGGTGGAGCGAGGCCATGAAGGGATTGAAACACAGGATGGGAATTTGAAATTTGGGGAGCTGCTGGACCAATGAGATGATTTCAGTCAGTGAGCACTGGTGTGAATTTGGGTATGGGCAGAGTTTTGGATGAGCGCAAAAGCTTGGAGGCTACAGGAGAATTGGAATAATCAAAGCGGGATAACAAGTCTCTGAGGGATGAGCAGTTGAAAGGATAGAAATTGTAACTGAATTGGAGTGAAGTCTCATCTCTCACCTTCATGACATTGAACAGCACCTCTTGTCCCAGACTGTCTTGTCCTTTGAAGAATTCATGTTCTGGGTATGTACGAGCAATGTCTCTCCGGATCAACTTCTCACAGGGGGAGGTCATCTTTAACAATTCCGAATACTGATTTTTCACTGGCATGTCAGTGGCGTTGCATAGTAATTGCCAAGCAATTCCCCGGAAATGGTGTGGAATTCCTTTCCGAATAAGCTCCTGAAAGGAAAAGACACTTTTTTCAATTTCTTTTCCACCCATTATCCCAGTTTTCCTTCTGCCCTCTGGCTAATGCTTCCTGTGCAGTGAAAGCCCTGCAGTGCCTTGCTCTACAAAGTCCAAACAGTGAGCAAATCAACCACACTGAGCATCACAGTAACCAAACACTCCTTCATGTTAACTCCAGCAGAGGTTCCTGGACAAGCTTCCAGGGGCAGTGGACCTCACTTTTTCCCCTCAGCTTAGAAGCACTGAGGACAAGTACAGCGTCAATTTCCAGAGAAAAAGATGCTGCTATTGGCTTGAGTATGGTAACATTTCACCCAGAACCTTTCCATTCTGTAGTTACTGGGTCAGACAAGAGAGGCCTGTAGACTCCCAAAACTACACATGGTTGATCAGACACAAATATTCAAAACACAGGCAACCGCGCAGTCAGCGGGGCACTCCAAGGCTGCCCATTGGGTGGGAGAACAGCGCTCACTAACCTCTCCAGCCTTTACCTCCTGCATTGTGCTCATCACCTCACTAGCATGGCAAGATCACCTCTACATTTTCTAGATTTGACGTTCTGGCAGAAATAAAATTAAGTGACTGTTTTGAACGGAAGTTATTATAGGAGGTGGGAAATCTCAGGTCACACACCTACAGGCAACAGTCAGATGAGTGACTTCCTGAATATCGTTCAAGGCAGCGTTGAGTCAAGCCACAGGACTGCACCCTGATGACAATGTTGTTTTTCCTTTGTGCATAATGCTCAACTTCTTACAGTGGCGAGTCAGCGACTGTATTCCTCGCTGTTGCACAGTCTGCTGCTTTTCAATCTCACTATAACCTCTCTCCCACCATCCCCACCCACCACCCTATCACCCCCTCATGGGTGCATCAGCAATAAGAGTTATTTCATTTCAAGACTCTCTCTTTCCCATACACACTATAATGCTGTTGTTGTGGACAGAGGGGCAAATTATTTTTTTTTGTTGTTTGCCCCTGAGCAGAGGTGATTACATTTCTTTTAATGGGCAGTGGGGCATTTCCTTAGACTCTCAAACTCATTTCCTCAGACTTTCCACTGACACACAACCACACGCGCACTCACACTGAGGAAATAGAAAATAAACATTTTAAAACTAGTAAGATCTTTGGGGTTTTTTTGTTTTAAGATATGTGTATTAATTCATGTGAATGTCAGAGTCCAGAAGGTCAGAGTCCGAGAGGGCGCCTTGACGTTGGAGTTAAAATTCAGGAGGGCTCAGTGCTTTAAAGTTGGTGATAATGCAGCAAGATGGGATTGATTTACAGAGACTTGGTCCATTCTACAAGCGATTACAGGAATTGCCCAGAGAGTCAGCCTTCGAGGACCTTTAGACATGGGGCAGGCTTTGCTGTCAGCCTGGAGTCCTGCTTTGCTGTTGACAGACTGGGTTGGGTGTTTAACAGCAGACCTATTTGGGAGTCCAGGAATGTAAATTTTCCAAAGGCCAAAGGAGTTTAGGTCAGGTGCCAACTGAGGAGTCAGTTCCAGGGTAATAATCAGTTTCTCTGCCTCCAGTCAAAATCTACTGTCCACTTTAGGAGATAGTTATTGGTGCGTCTGCTGGTATAACAAGTCTCAATGGCTCTCTCTTCGTTATAGGTCCAAGCAGTCTGCTACTTCCTTGTGTCACTGATTGTAATGGCTCCACACAATGATAGATGAGAGATTCCTCAAGGATGAGGGTTGAACATTATCCTGTAATTACTTCTGGAAATTTCCAGCGCTGTAGCCAACTCTCAAATCATGTGACCTGCAGCACATGTCTCTGCTCCAGCAATGTCCATTTTTAATTAGCAGGAAGCAAAGTTTGATTTAAGTAGTTTATAAACTTTATGATCTTGTTCATGTCTGAAGGATATGACTCTGTCTTTATCAAAGATCTCTACTGTCATTTTGTTAGGGTAGGGTAGGGGTGCAATGTATGCCAGGTAATTAAGTTTCAGCTCAGTACAAGATGCTCGAGCTACACTCATTAGGATGAATGCAAGAATGTCAAATTTCAAATGCTCACAACAAGGAGATTACAACCCATTTGCTTTTAACTAGGAGGTTGCCAGGATGTTGGGCGAGTAGAAATGACGAGTAAGTATCGGAATTGCTGGCAGTATTTAAGTGAAGCAGCCAGCCCATTCAAATGGGGCGTAACATAGGAGTGCTGGCCAGAATTTTCAAATCTTCCTCCGATGGTGGTGCCAGAGGACTGCAGGGTTGTGAATGTTGTACCCTACCTTCTTGAACCAGAGGAGGAGAAACCTGACAACTACAGGCCAGCCAGTTTAATATCAAAGAACAAAGAATAAAGAACAATACAGCACAGGAACAGGCCCTTCGGCCCTCCAAGCCCGCGCCACTCCCTGGTCCCAACTAGACCATTCTTTTGTATCCCTCCATTCCCACTCTGTTCATGTGGCTATCTAGATAAGTCTTAAACGTTCCCAGTGTGTCTGCCTCCACCACCTTGCCCGGCAGCGCATTCCAGGCCCCCACCACCCTCTGTGTAAAATACGTCCTTCTGATATCCGTGTTAAACCTCCCCCCCTCACCTTGAACCTCTGACCCCTCGTGAACGTCACCACCGACCTGGGGAAAAGCTTCCCACCGTTCACCCTATCTATGCCTTTCATAATTTTATACACCTCTATTAGGTCTCCCCTCATCCTCCGTCTTTCCAGCGAGAACAACCCCAGTTTACCCAATCTCTCCTCATAACTAAGCCCTTCCATACCAGGCAACATCCTGGTAAACCTCCTCTGCACTCTCTCTAAAGCCTCCACGTCCCTCTGGTAGTGTGGCGACCAGAACTGGGCGCAGTATTCCAAATGCGGCCGAACCAACGTTCTATACAACTGCAACATCAGACCCCAACTTTTATACTCTATGCCCCGTCCTATAAAGGCAAGCATGACATGTGCCTTATTCACTACCTTCTCGGTGCTGGAGAAATTTTTAGAAACAATAGTTGTGGAAGAAATTAACAGCTATTTGGATAAGCATGATTAATAAACCGGTGCCAGGACAGATTTAGTAAGGATAAATTCTGCCTGAGTAGCCTGATTAAGCTTTTAGATGAGATAACAGAATGGTTCATGAAACTCGAGTTCACATTATATATATGAACTTTCAAAAGACAATTTATTAATTACCTCACATTAGGCTTGTTAGCCAATGAAGTCCATGGGATAAGAAAAACAGCAGCAGCTTAAATACAACATTATGACAGAAGCATGCTGCTTAGCCAAGGGACAGAGAATAGTTGTAGTGAATCAGAGGGTGAGTGTATAATGGAGTGTCCCAGTTCAGCACAAGGATTGCTGCTGTTTCTGATACACATTAATGACTTGCACTTGGGGGTAGAAGACATCATTTCAAAATTTGCTGTTGATGTAAAACTTCAAAGTGCAGCAAAGCAGTGAAGGATGACAATAATAAACTTCAAGATGATACAAGCTGATGGAATAGACAAACATCTGGCAGATGAAGTCCACATAGAAAAGTGAGGAATGATACAAATTGGTCAGAAGAATGAGAAACAATAAATGCAACATTTTGAATGGAGTGAGAGGAGGAATCACCACCCTGGGGGGGTTGTTTATGGACAAATCTTCGAGGCCATCACGACAGGTAAATAAGGCACACCAGGACTCTGGGTTTTAAAAAATCAAAGCATACAGGACAAAAACCAGGAAGTTACCACCTAGAAGGAGAAGGGCAGCAAGTACATGGGAACATCATCCTCTGCAAGTTCCCCTAAAAACCACCACCATCCTGATTTTGAAATATATAGACCCTCGTCAGACCCCACTTGCAGTACTGCGCTCAGTTCTGGTCGCCTCATTACAGGAAGGATGTGGAAAAGATTGAAAGGGTGCAGAGGCGATTTACAAGGATGTTGCCTGGATTGAGTGGCATGCCTTATGAGGATAGGCTGAGGGAGCTCGGTCTTTTCTCCTTGGAGAGATGTAGGATGAGAGGAGACCTAATAGAGGTATATAAGATGTTGAGAGGCATAGATCGGGTGGACTCTCAAAGGCTTTTTCCCAGGGTGGAAATGGCTGCTACGAGAGGACACAGGTTTAAGGTGCTGGGGGGTAGGTACAGGGGAGATGTTAGGGGGAAGTTTTTCACACAGAGGGTGGTGGGCGAGTGGAATCGGCTGCCGTCGGTGGTGGTGGAGGCAAACTCAATAGGGTCTTTTAAGAGACTCCTGGATAAGTACATGGGACTTAATAGGATGGAGGGTTATAGGTAGGCCTAAAAGGTTGGGATATGTTCGGCACAACTTGTGAAGCCAAAGGGCCCGTTTTGTGCTGTAGTTTTCTATGTTTATATGTTTCTATATCTCTGTTCTTTCACTGTCGCTGGATCAAAATCCTAGAACTCCCTCCCTAACAGCACTGTGGATGTAACTACACCTCAGGGACTGCAGTGGTTCAAACAGCTGACCACCACCTTCAAGGGCAATCAGCAATGTAAATAAAAACTTCTGGCCGAGCCATCAATGCCCACGTCCTGTGAAAGAATCAAAAGTTAAAGCTAAATCTTTTAGCACTAATTCCCCAGAACTGTGGGACCGGTTGTGAATAGCACACTTTGGGAAGTTTTGGAGAGGGCACAGAAGAGATTTACTGGAATGGATCCAGGGATGAGGGATTACAGTTACATGGTTAGGCTGGAGAAGCTGCTTTTTAAAAAAATATATTCTTTCATGGGATTTGTGGCCAGCATTTGTTGTCCATCCCTAATTGTCCTTGAACAGAGTGCTTTGCTCGGCCATTTCAGAGGGCAGTTAATACTGAGAGCCTGGAGTCGCGTGTAGGTCAGACTGGGTAAGAACATAACTAGGAGCAGGAGTAGGCCATCTGGCCCCTCGAGACTCCTCCACCATTCAATAAGATCATGGCTGATCTTTTCGTGGACTCAGCTCCACTTACCCGCCCGCTCACCATAACCCTTAATTCCTTTACTGTTCAAAAATGTATCTATCCTTGCCTTAAAAGCATTCAATGAGGTAGCCTCAACTGCTTCACTGGGCAGGGAATTCCACAGATTCACAACCCTTTGTGTGAAGAAGTTTCTCCTCAACTCAGTCCTAAATCTGCTTCCCCTTATTTTGAGGCCATGCCCCCTAGTTCTAGTTTCACCTGTCAGTGGAAACAACTTCCCTGCTTCTATCTTATCTATTCCCTTCATAATCTTATATGTTTCCAAAAGGACAGCCGATTTCCTTCCCTAAAGGATATTAGTGAAGCAGATGGGTTTTAATGACAATCGATGATAGTAAGGACGACCAGGAAAGATAGAACAGCTTCAATTCCAGATTTATTAACTGAATTTAAATTCCAGCAGTGACGGGATTTGAACCCATGTCCCCGGAGGAGTCTGGGCTCAGGATTAATAGTC
The DNA here is from genome assembly GCF_964213995.1 of Mustelus asterias. Taxonomy (NCBI): domain Eukaryota; kingdom Metazoa; phylum Chordata; class Chondrichthyes; order Carcharhiniformes; family Triakidae; genus Mustelus; species Mustelus asterias. The sequence continues at coordinate 19,054 of NW_027592712.1, forward strand.
CAGTGACACTATCACTGCACCATCATCTATCTCCCCTTGGAGCAGAGGAAACCTAGAGGAGATTTGATAGAATTGGTCAAAATGTTCAAGGCTTTAGATAGTTCATTTTGATTTTCTCTTTTTCCAATCAAATTGGTAAGGGTAGCCTTGAGGGAGAGTTCATTGAATGTATTAGAGATTATTTCTTGGAACAATATGTTGTGAAACTAACCAGGGAGCAAGCTATTCTTGATTTGGTATTGTGTAATGAGCAGGGATTAATTAATTACCTCATAGTTAAGGATCCTCCAGGGAAGGGCAATCATAATATGATAGCATTCAAAATTCAGATTGAAGGCGAGAAACTGGAGTCCCACACTCGCATTCTGGAGTTAAACAAGGTAATTACATAGGCATGTAATTCCAGGGTATAAGTGTTTCAGGCAAGACAGAGGAGGGGCTAGAAGAGGTGGGGGAGTAGCAATACTGGTTAGGGAGCATATTACAACTGTACAGAGAGTGGACAATTTAGAAGGATCATGTAACGAGACACTGTGGGTAGAGCTCAGAAACAGGAAGGGCGCAGTCACTATGATGGGGGTATATTACAGGCCTCCCAACAGCCCACGGGAAGTTGAGCAATGGATATGCAAGGAGATTCTGGACAGGTGCAGAAAAAATAGGGTTGTTGTAGTGGGAGACTTTAATTTCCCTCACATAGACTGGAAATCGCTTAGGGCAGGGGGTCCGGACGGGGAGGAACTTGTAATATGTGAATTAAGGGTTATGGGGATCAGGCGGGTAAGTGGTACTGATCCACGTCAGATCAGCCATGATCTTATTGAATGGCGGGGCAGGCTCGAGGGGCTAGATGGCCTACTCCTGCTCCTATTTCTTATGTTCTTATGTGTCCAAGAAGGTTCTTTGGAACAGTATGCTGATAGTCCAATTGGAGAGGGGGCTATACTGGATCTAGTACTGGGGAATGAGCCCGGTCAGGTCATCAAAGTTTCAGTGGGGGAACTTGTGGCGAACAGTGACCACAATTCTGTAAACTTTCGGATAGTCATGGAAAAGGATGTGTTGTCCTATGGGTAAGGTGCTGAATTGGGGGAAGGCTAACTACAGCCGGATTAGGCAGGATTTGGAGGCTGTTGATTGGGAGAGAGGCTGTTCGAGGGTAAATCCACATCTGGCATGTGGGAGTCTTTTAAGGAGCAGTTGATAGGACTGCAGGACAGGAATGTGCCTGTAAAAAGGAAGGACAGGAAAGGTAGGATTCGGGAGCCGTGGATAACCAGGGAAATTGTGGGTCTAATCAAAAAGAAAAAAGAGGCATACATAAGGTCCAAGCAGCTAAAAACAGATGAAGCACTGGAGGAATAGAGAAAGTAGAAAAGAACTCAAACAGGGAGGTGGAAGGGCAAAAAGGGGTCACGAAATGTCCTTGGCAGACAGGATTAAGGAGAATCCCAAGGCATTCTATACATACGTTAGGAACAAAAGGGTTGTCAGAGAAAGAGTCGGACCTCTCAAGAACAGAGGGGGGGAATTATGCTTAGAACCCAAGGAAGTAGGTGAGATCGTAAATGAATACTTTGCATCAGTATTCACAAAGGAGAGGGACACGTTGATTGGTAGTGTCTCAGGGGGGTGCGTCGACTCATTAGAACAAATCTCAATTACAAGGGAGGAAGTGTTAGGTGCTTTAGGAAACATTAAGGTAGACAAATCCCCAGGGCCAGATGGCATCTGTCCTAGAATACTGAGAGAAACAAGAGATGAAATTGCTGGGCCTCTAACAGAAATCTTTGTTTCTTCATTGGACACAGGTGAGGTCCCAGAGGATTGGAGGATAGCAAATGTGGTCCCGTTATTTAAGAAGGGTAGCAAGGATAACCTGGGTAATTATAGGCCAGTGAGCTTGACGTCCGTGATAGGGAAACTGTTGGAGAAGATTCTTAGGGATAGGATATATGCACATTTAGAACTGAATAATCTCATTAGCGATAGACAGCATGGTTTTGTATGAGGGAGGTCATGCCTCACAAATTTGAGTTTTTTTGAGGAGGTGACAAAAATGATTGATGAGGGCAGGGCCGTGGATGTCGTCTACATGGATTTTAGTAAAGATTTGACAAGGTCCCTCATGGTAGGCTGGTGCAGAAGGTTAAATCTCACGGGATCAAAGGTGAACTAGCTAGATGGGTACAGAACTGGCTTGGCCATAGAAGTGGAGATGCCGGCGTTGGACTGGGGTAAACACAGTAAGAAGTTTAACAACACCAGGTTAAAGTCCAACAGGTTTATTTGGTAGCAAAAGCCACACAAGCTTTCGAAGCTCTAAGCCCCTTCTTCAGGGACTTAGAGCTTCGAAAGCTTGTGTGGCTTTTGCTACCAAATAAACCTGTTGGACTTTAACCTGGTGTTGTTAAACTTCTTACTTGGCCATAGAAGACAGAGGGTAGCAGTGGAGGGGTCTTTTTCTGATTGAAGGTCTGTGACTAGTGGCGTTCTGCAGGGCTCTGTGCTGGAACCTCTGATATATATAAATGATTTGAAGAAGATGTAGCTGGCCTGATTAGTAAGTTTGCGGACGACACAAAGATTGCTGGAGTTGCGGATAGTGATGAACATTGTCAGAGAATACAGCAGGATATAGATAGGCTAGAAAATTGGGCAGAGAAATGGCAGATGGAATTTAATCCAGATAAATGCGAAGTGATGCATTTTGGTAGATCTAATGCAGGGGGGGAGCTCTACAGTAAATGGCAGAACCATCAGGAGTATAGACACACAGTGGGATCTGGGTGTACAAGTCCACAGATCCTTAAAGGTGGCAGCACAGGTGGGAAAGGTGGTCAAGAAGGCATATGGCATGCTTGCCTTTATTGGACGGGGCATAGAGTATAAAAGTTGGCATATGATGTTGCAGTTATATAGAACGTTGGTTAGGCCACATTTGGAATACTGCGTCTAGTTCTGATCGCCACACTACCAGAAGGACGTGGAGGCTTTGGAGAGAGTACAGAGGAGGTTTACCAGGATGTTGCCTGGTATGGAGGGTATTAGCTATGAGGAGAGATCGAGTAAACTAGGGTTGTTCTCCCTGGAAAGATGGAAGTTGAGGGGCAACCTAATAGAAGTTTATAAAATTATGAAGGGCATAGATAGGGTGAACAGTTGGAAGCTTTTTCCCAGGTCAGAAATGACAAACACAAGGGGTCACAAGTTCAAGGTAAGGGGGGCAAGGTTCAATACAGATATGCGGGGACGTATTTTACTCAGAGGGTGGTGGGGGCCTGGAATGCACTCCCAAGAAAGGTGGTTGAGGCGGACACGCTGGGATCATTTAAGACTTATCGAGATAACCACATGAACAGACTGGGAATAGAGGGATACAAACGGATGGTCTAGTTAGGAACACATGATCAGTTCAGGCTTGGAGGGCCGAAGGGCCTGTTCCTGTGCTGTATTGTTCTGTGTTTGTTTTTATTCATGAGGACAGACATGACCCGAGTGGACTGGACAGAAAGGCTAAAAGTTGATGAGCAGTGGTGGTTATTTAAGGGACATTAAATTCCTCCCAATTAAAATATATTCCAGAGAGGAAGAAACGGGGGGAAATACATTCATGGCTAAGCAAAGAAGTTAAAGACAATAAAAAGATAAAGATGAAGGCATACCATATTGCAAAGGCCAGTGGCTGGGAGATTGGGAAACTTTTAAAGATAAACAAAGGGTTACTAAAAAAGAGCAAAGGTAAATAATGACAGAAAAATAGCACAAAATATAAAAAAGATAGCAAAACCTTTTATAAGGATATAAAAGGGAAAAGAGTAGCTCAAGTGAAGATTGGTCCCTTGGAGGATGAGATTGGGGAGTTAATAAGCTGGGAACACAGAAATGGCGGAGACGCTAAGTCATTATTTTGTCTCAGTTTTCACGGTGGAGGAACCATCTCAATAGTAACAGGTAATGTGGAGGAAATAGAAAGGGAGGAACTTAGAGCAACAATCAATAGATAGATAGTACTCAAACTATTGGGATTCAGGCAGAGAAGTCGCCAGGACCTGATGGCCTGCACCCTTGGGTATTAAAGGATGTGCCAGCGGCAATTGTGGATCCACTGGTTACAAAATTTCAAACTTCCCTGGATGCGGGAAAGGTTCCATTGGATTGGAAACATACTAATGTAACGCCCTTATTCAAAAAGGGAGGGAGGCAGAAAGTAGGAAACTGTTGCTGGGCTGATTTGCTGAATCCTGCTCCTAGTTCTTACATTATGTTCAATGGCTGACCAGGGGCACTGATTTGAGGTGACGGGCAAAAGAGAAAGAGACATGAGAAAATATATCTTTACACAGCAAGTGGCTATGGTTTGGAATCTTCTGCCTAACAAAGTGGGTGAATAAAGATGTAATAGCAGCCTGCAAAAGGGAATTGGGTAAATACTTGGGGATAAAGTTGCAGGGATGCGAAGGAATGACACTAACTGCATTGGTCCTTCGAATAGTCAGGCAGGTGTGATGGACCAAATGGCCTCCCAATGTTCTGTAGTACTCTACGAAGAGTCTTTCAACCAAGTAATGCAATAATATGAAGTGTACCAAAGTACGTAATGTCTTCCAATTTCCCAAGTTTATCATTTGTAACGAGATTGGAAGTGCGACCGAGCACATGTCAAGCTCTGCTGCAGAGTAACAATGAGCTCTTACACACTGAAAAAAACGTTAGAAAGCCACGGTGAGGAACTGAAAACATGGGAGTTGTAAAGCAAGTCAGTTTCTGAATGAGGAGAAGCTAATATTTTGGTAGGCTCCACCAAAAGCTGTCTCTGTTCTTTTAGCTGATTGGAATATTGACCCAACATTTACTGCCAGATCCTCGACCAGACTGACACCAGCAGGATCGGAGGCCGATTATCTGTTGACCATCCTGGAAATGGTAAAATGGCATGGTAGGTCTGGCAGCAGGCTGGTTCACACAGTAAGAAGTTTAACAACTTAAACTTCTTACTGTGTTTACCCCAGTCCAATGCCGGCATCTCCACAGCAGGCTGGTTAACAGGAATCGCTAAGCCTTTGATCAACGCCATCAGCAGAATAACGAGCTGCTGCGCTCAGTATCACTCACCCTCAGCAGCTTCTCTTTCTTTTTGCGGACTTCCTCCCATTCGTTGATCAGTCGGCCCCACAGGATCCACGTGTCCTCCTCCAAGTGACTCAAGTTGCTTGAAGCCGAGGAGCTGGACACAAGCGAGCCGCTGCTGTTCCGTCGCGATCCATTCACAGACCGTAGTGACTTACTATCAGCCTCCAGCAACCTAACAACAAGTTAGAGAGACATTTACAGTAGGTTTTCGGATGCGTGACGGGATATTAGTGTTTTGTAAATGTGCGTCAGTATTTACCTCACTCTAGAATCTGGCGCAGCAGTCGCAATGGGCAGTCCTTCAATGAGAATGTTGTAACGCATTAATGACAGCAATCAACAGTCAACATAAAAGTTTAAGGAAACCACAATAGCGAGCACCAGGAATAGGGAACAACCAGTGGCTCATATCCCACCTGCATGTCCGCGCAAAAATATCCCAAACAAAATCCTGGAAAGACTTGGAGTTTCAACTAAACCCAGCTATTCCATAGGTTTTTAAAAAAATATTCATGCGATGTGAGCGTCACAGGTTAGTCAAGAATTTATTGCCCATCTCTAATTGCCCTCAAGAAGATGCTGGTGCGCCTTCCTGGCCATGTGGGGTAGGGACACCCTCAGTGCTATTGGGGAGGGGGCTCCAGGATTTTGACCCAGCGACAGTGAAGGAACGGACGATATATTTCCAAGTCATGATGGTGAGTGACTTGGATGGGAACCTCCAGACGGTGGTGTTCCCAGGTATCTGCTGCCCTTGTCCTTCTAGATGGAAGCAGTCATGGATTTGGAAGGTGCTGCCTAAGGAACCTTGGTGAGTTGCTGCAGTGCATCTTGTAGATGGTACACACAGCTGCCACTGTTCATCAATGGCAGAGGGGGGTGAATGCTGAAGGTGCTGGATGGGGTGGCAATCAAGAGGACTAATTTATCCTGGATTGCGTGGAGCTTCTCAAGTGTTGTTGGAGCTGCATTTATTCAGATAAGTGGAGGTTATCTCATTACACTCCTGACTTGTGCCTTATAGATGGGGCTTTGGGGAATCAGGAGGTGAGTTAATTGCCACAGGATTTCTAGCTTCTGACCTGCTCTCGTAGCCACTGTGTTTATATGGCTAGTCCAGTTCAGTTTCTGGTGAATGGTAACCCCCAGGATGTTGGTGGTGGGAGATCCAGCAATGGTAATGCCATTGAATGTCAAGGGGTGATGGTTAGATTCTCTCCTGTTGGAGATGGTTATTGCCTGGCACTTGGGTGGTGTGAATGTTACTTGCCAGCCCAAGCCTGGATATTGTCCAGGTCTGGCTGCATTTGGACGTGGACTGCTTCAGGATCTCAGGAGTCATGAATGGTGCTGAGCATTGTGCAATCACCAGCAAACATCCCCATTTCTGACCTTATGACGGAGGGAAGGTTAATGATGAAGCAGATGAAGATTGTTAGGTCTCAGACACTACCCTGAGGGACTAAAGCAGTGATGTCCTGGAACTGAGATAATTGATCTCCAACCACCTTTGTGCCAGGCATGACTCCAACTCTTCAGTGGAGAGTTTTCCCCTGATTCCCATTGACTCCAGTTTTGCTCAGGCTCTTTGATGCCACACTTGGTCGAATGAAGCCTTGATGTCAAGGGCTGTCAATGTTGTCAATGTCCCTGCCTCAACCACTTCCTCCAGCAGCTCATTCCACATACGTACCACTCTCTGTGTAAAACAAAGTTGTTCCTCAGGTTCCCATTAATTATTTCCCCTCTTAACTTAAACTTATGTCCTCTAGTTCTCGATTCCCCAATCCTGGGAAAAAGACTGAGTGCATTCACCCTATCCATGCCTCTCATGATCTTATACACCTCTAGAAGATCACACCTCAGTCTCCTATGCTCTAAAGGACAAAGTCCTAGCCTGTCCAATCTCTCCCTATAACTCAGTCCCTCGAGTCTTGGCAACATCCTTATAAATCTCTTCTGCACTCTCTCCAGTTTAATAACATCTTTCCTACAGCAAGGCAACCAAAACTGAACACAATACTCCAGGAACAGCCTCACCAATGTCCTGTAGAACTGCAACATAACTTCCCAACTTCTATACTCAATGCCCTGACTGACGAAGGCCAGCATGTCACTTCTTTACTGCCCTATCCACTTGTGACTCCACCTTTAGAGAACCGTGCACCTGAACTCCAAAGTCCCTCTGTTCCACGATACTCCCTAAGGTCCTACCAATCACCGTGACAGTCCTACCTTGATTTGACTTTCCAAAATGCAACACCTCAGACTTATCTGTATTGAACTCCATTTGCCATTTCTCGACCCACTTCCCCAGCTGATCAAGATCCTGCTGCAATTTTTGATAACCTTCCTCATTATCTCCAAAACCACCTATTTTAGTGTCATCATGCCTTGTACTATCTCATCCAAATCGTTGATATAGGTAACAAACAGCAATGGGCCCAGCACTGATCCCTGAGGCACACCACTAGTCACAGGCCTTCAGTCCGACAAGCATTCTTCCACCATTACCCTCTGCTTCCTACCATCAAGCCAATTTGCCACCTCTTCCTGGATTTCATGTGATCTAATCTTCCAGAGCAGTCTACCATGTGGAACTTCATCAAAGGCCTTACTGAAGTCCACACAGACTACGTCTACCAACCACCCTGCCCTCATCAACCATCTTGGTCAGCAAAATGGACCATTATTTAAATGGTAAAAAAATTGCAGCATGCTGCTGTGCAGAGGGACCTGGGTGTCCTTGTGCAGGAATCTCAAGGAGTTGGTTTGCAGGTGCAGCAGGTAATTAAGGCGGCAAATGGAATTTTGTCCTTCATTGCTAGATGGATGGAGTTTAAAAACAGTGAGGTTATGTTGCAGCTGTATAAGATGCTGGTGAGGTCACACTTGGAGTATTGTGTACAGTTTTGGTCTCCTTACTTGAGAAAGGATATACTGGCACTGGAGGGGGTGCAGAGGAGATTCACGAGGTTGATTCCGGAGTTGAGAGGGTTGACTTATGAAAAGGGACTGAGTCGACTGAGGCTATACCCATTGGAATTCAGAAGAATGAGGGGAGATCTCTTAGAAACATATAAGATTATGAAGGGAATAGATAAGATAGAAGCAGGGAAGTTGTTTCCACTGGCGGGTGAAACTAGAACCAGGGGGCATAGCCTCAAAATAAGAGGAAGCTGATTTAGGACCGAGTTGAGGAGGAACTTCTTCACACAAAGGGTTGTGAATCTGTGGAATTCCCTGCCCAGTGAAGCAGTTGAGGCTACCTCATTGAATGTTTTTAAGGCAAGGATAGATAAATTTTTGAACATGAAGGGAATTAAGGGTTATGGTGAGCGGGCGGGTAAGTGGAGCTGAGTCCACAAAAAGATCAGCCATGATCTTATTGAATGGCGGAGCAGGCCCGAGGGGCCAGATGGCCTACTCCTGCTCCTGGTTCTTATGTTCACTTCAGCAAAGAACTTTAACGAATTTGTAAGGCATGATCGCTCATGCTCAAAGCCATGCTGATTATTCCTAATCAAACCCTGTCTTTCCAAATGCCTGTACATCTTATCCCTCAAGTAACTTACCCACCACAGGTGTTAGGCTTACCAGTCTATAATTCCCAGGTTTTTCATTGCCGCCCTTCTTAAATAAGGGCACAACATTTGCTACCCTCCAGTCTTCTGGTACCTCACCCGTGGCTAACAATGATGCAAATATCTCAGCCAGGACTCCCACAATTTCTTCTCTGGCCTCACGCAGTGTTCTTGGATATACCAGGTCAGGGCCAGGAGATTTATCCACCTTCATACATTTTAATACGTCCATCATCTCCTCTACTGTAATGCAAACTGTCCCCAATATATCGCCACTAACTTTCCCAGGTTCCCAAGTCTTCATGCCTTTCTCCATGGTAAACACAGAGGAGAAATATTCATCGAGAACCTCGACTGTCTCCTGTGGTTCCACACGTGTCCACTTTAGTCCTTGAGGGGTCCTATTCTCTCTCTAGTTATTCTTTTTCCTTTAATATACTTAAAGAATCCCTTTGGATTCACCGTAATCCTCTCAGCCACAGCTACCTCATGCCCCCTTTTTGCCCTCCTATTCCTTCTTGAGTATACTCATGTATCCCCTGTACACCTCCAGGGCATCCTGTCCTGGTGACACAGGACATACCCAGGAATGGTGGTGGTGGTGGGTGAGGTATTGTCTATCAGGTATCGTGCTGTGAGTATGACCATGTCAGGCGGTTGCTCTCCCGGTGTGGCACAAGCCCCCAGATGTTAGGAAGGAGGACTTTGCGGGATCAACGGGGCTGGGATTTCCGCTATCATTTCTGACACCTGGATCGATGCCAGGTGGTCCTTTTCAACTGAGTGTCTTGCGAGGGGTATTTAAGAGTTAACCACATTGATGTGGGTCTGGAGTCACATGTAGGCCAGAACGGGTGAGGACATTAGTGAACCAGATGGGTTTTTACAACAGTGGTTTCATGGTCATCATTAGACTTTCAATTCTAGTTTTTGTTTTAAATCTGCTGGGATCCAATTCGAACCCGGGTCCCCAGAGCATTACACTGGGTTTCTGGATTACTAGCTCAGCGGCAATACCACTACAGCACCGCGTCTCCTTTAGTTCACCATAGAGGTGTTCCCAATAACATTCAGTCCGTATTATTAGACCTCGGGTGTAGAAGTATGTCAGCACGCTGATCCACGTATCCTGGATCAGAAAGAAAACTCTGCGTGAAGGACATTTCACACTGAAGCAGTACTGGATTTCTGCCACCAGAGGTCCCCTTGAGCTGAAGCACGAGAATGGTCAAAGATAGACACTGCAGCGAGAGGGAGGAGGGACAGAATGAGGGCAATACTGTACCCAGTCCTAAACAATATCTCCCGAAACATCAATATCTACCCAAACCTCCCTCTGCTTTTCCTGCAGAACCGGTCTCCTCGGGATGTTCACTCCATGCTGTCACCAATCTCTGCATTAAACATATCAATGATGTTGTCTGTGCACCTCTCTCCAAGTCTGAACCAATGACACATCCACGATCAGATTTCCAATTCCTTCCCCAAATAGCAATGCATTGTGGAAGGAAAAAAAAGAGGGGAAATCCACAAATCTTCATGCACGACAGGTTAATGAGGCTGTCAAAGTCAACAAGATCTTTGCCTTTATCAATGGAAAAGTTGTGTTGAAATTTTATGCATCAGCAGTCTGAGTTCAGCTGGAAGAGTGTGTTTAATTCTGGGCACCGTGCTCTCAGGAACACTGTCAATGTCTTGAAGAGGGAGCAGAAGAGATTTACTCGAAGGGTACCAGGGGTGAGGAAGCTCCGATTCCGTATATCAAAAGGCTGGAGAAGCCGAGGTTGTTCTCTTTAGAGCAGAGAAGGTCAACGGAAGACTTAATGGAGATAGAGTCATAGATGTTTACAGCATGGAAACAGGCCCTTCGGCCCAACTTGTCCAGGCCACCTTTTTTTTAAAACTCCTAAGCTAATCCCAATTGCCTGCATTTGGCCCATATCCCTCTATACCCATTGTACCCATGTAACTGTCTAAACGCTTTTTAATAGAGTTCAGAATAATAGATGTTCAGAATAGCAAAGAATTTTCAGAGGGCAGATAGGGAACAGATAATTGCCACAAGCAGGAAGGTCAACAACCACAGCAGGCACAGATTTAAGCAAAGAAATTTGAATAATGAGGTTATTATTTTTTTTTACAGTAAGTAATCTCACAACACCAGGTTAAAGTCCAACAGGTTTATTTGGTATCATGAGCTTTCAGAGCGCCGCTCCTTCATCAGGTTTTTTTTAAACATAGGTTAATGCACTGCCTGGAAGGGTAGTGGAAACAAATTTAATCGGAACTGGTAAATAATGGAAAGATAAAAATTTGCAGTGCTGTGGAGAATTGGATAGTCCTTTCAAATGGGCAGCAATGCAAGCACAATGGGCCAAATGGCCTCCATCTAAGCTGCATGATTCTATGATTCCCACCTTGTGGATTTTCCAATCTGTCCCAGATAAATTGAGGTCACCAAAGCATTAGGTGTTTAACTGGGTTGTAAAGCTCGTGACCAGGTCCTGCTCCTGATCTTTGAACTTAAAGCAGCCATTCCCTAGATCCCTTCCCATCATTCCTCTCATCTCCATTCACAAAACTTTGGATTGATTTTCTTCAAACTCAATATCCCAGTCCAGGCACCCAACAGGAAGAAGTCAATACTGACCATTTAATTGTGAGGCAATAACTGAGGTATATAGATGGCCAGATGGTACTTAGTAACAAAACTCAGCTTATGACATGAGAAAGATGGTTATGAGGTAAACTCACTCTTGGAGCAGATTGTGGGGGAATGTGAACTTGTCTACTCTGGCAGGAAGAATAATAAAAGCAGCATTTTTTCTCAATGGAGAGGGATGGCAGAATTCTGATGTGCAGAGGGATCTGGGTGACCTGGTACACAAAAAGTTAGAATGCGGGTACAGTGATTAGGAAGGTAAATGGAATGTTGTTATTATTGCAAGGGGAATGGAATATAAAAGTTGCGACGCATTGTTACAGTTGTACATACAGAGTCTTGGTGAGTTCACATCCAGGAGTAGAGTGTACAGTTTTGGTTCTTTTCTTAAGAAATGATATAAATATGTTAAAAACAGTTCAGAGGAAGTTCACTCGACTGATTCCTGGGATGAGGGGGTTATCCTATAAAGAAAGGTTGGTCCTGTATCCATCAGAGTTCAGAAGAATGAGGCAATCTTATTGAAAAATGTAAGGTCCTGAGGGGAGTTGACAGGGTGGAAACTGAGAGGATGTTTAGCCTTGTGGGAAAGAGTGAAACTAGGGCACAGAGTTTAAAAATAACGGGTCTCCCATACAAGATGGAGATGAAAAGAATTTTTTTCTCTCTGAGGGTTCCAAGTCTTTGCCACTTTCCCCAGCAACAGAGGCGGGTTCCATGAATATTTTTAAAGCAGAGGTGAGTAGATTCGAGACTAATAAAGGGAATCACAAAGGGAGTAAGTGGAACGTGGGGTTGAAGCTACAATCAGATCAGCCATGATCTTGTTGAATGGCGGAGCAAGCCCGACAAGCTTCATGTCCCTGTTGCTCACACAACTATGCAACTGAGCCGCACAGTGGCACAGTGGTTAGCACTGCTGCCTTGCAGTGCCAGGGACCTGGGTTCGATTCCAGCCTTGGTTGTCTGTCTACGTGGAGTTTGCACATTCTCCCCAGGTCTGACTGGGTTTCCTCCGGGTGCTCCTCCCATAGTCCAAAGATGCGTGGGTTAGGTGGATTGGCCATGCTAAATTGCCCCATAGTGTCCCAGGATGTATAGGGTGGGGGAAGTAGTGGGTAAATGTGTGGGGTTACGGGGATAGGACCTGAAGATAGAATCCCGACAGTACAGAAAGAAGCCATTCAGCCCATCGAGTCTGCACCGACCACAATCCCACCCAGGCCCTATCCCTATCTTTACCCACTAATCCCTCTAGCCTAAGCATCTCAGGTAAGGTGTTTTGTCGGACAGTTGGTGCAGACTAGATGGGCCAAGTGGCCTCCTTGTAGGGATTCTATGAAGGTAAAAAGGGCGACTGGTGGTGATTTATCCCGAGGATCATCACACCTCAGGCAAGAGGCAAGGTTGGCCTTCATGACTAACCTTAGCCGGTACAGGAATTGAACCCACACTGTTGGCATCTCTCTGCGTTACGAAGCAGCCTCCCAGCCAACTGAGTTAAACCAACCCCCAGCGATGCACAGTGCATCTCAGATACACGCACTGTACCAAGCACTGGAGGATTCTTTTCCTGACTTCTCCTTAGAGAATAATTTAAGGTACCGTCAGACTCTCACGCTAAGAAATTGCAAAACACAGTGCAAAATAAAGTCCTTGACATCTAATTCAAAGCAACTAGAATGTTTCATATTGTATTTTACCACTAGAAAATAATCAATTCCCCTCAAGAGAATCACAACACAAATCACGGAATGGCACATCGTGACTCAGACAGCGGAGGTCATTACTGCAGACTTCCCTGGGCACGCATCAAAAATAATCACCAGGAAAGGATTCTGCAATCGTACCAGTGCGATGAAGGAAACCTCATCAGGATAGATGTGGAGAGGATGTTTTCTATGTGGGTGAATCTAGAAATAGGAGGCCACTGTTTAAAAAGTAAAGAGGATGCCCATTTAAAATGGAGAGGGGGGGAAATATTTTGTCTCAGAGTGGGGGGGGGGGGGGGGTTCTTTGGAACTCTTCCCGAAGAAGAGGTGGAAGCAAAGTCTTGGAATATTTTTCAGGTAGAGGTGGATGGATGCTTGGTGATCAAGGGGGTGATAAGTTATCGGGGGGGGGGTTAGGTAGGTGGGATGCAGGATACCATGATCTTGTTAAATGACAGGGCAGACCTCCTGCTGTTCCTTGTTCATAGATTTGTATCTATCAGCACACAAGCTGGTACGGTTACCACAACGGCTGGCCAAACACCATCATGACAAAGATCGAGAATCACCCTGGGTCACTTTGCAGCAGAGCAATTGAACTGCCCTTTCCTTCCATGTTTACTGATCAGGAACAGGTCTTGATCAGAAATGAAGATTCAAGCCACAGACTTGACCAAAGAGCCCAGCTCATTTCCAATTCAGAAACCACAGGCCTGGTTACGTTGCAGCATTGGAAGGGCCCGGGGGCTACGGTGTCACCACCTTGCGTTCGACCACATACAACGCCCACCTGTTTTGCTCCTCCAACTTGGCCAGTAGCTCCAGCTCATCTGGACTGAGGTTATCAGAAGAGGGAGAATCAGGGCTGACTGCAGGACTCGCCATGGGAACAAGGCTTTGCAGTGTTAGGGTCTTCATCCATCAGTAGGTAAAGCACTGTATGCCAGCAAAATTTATATTATCTAGGAGAGACAGAGAAAAGAGAGCTTAACATTGACAACCATCAGCTAATCTACAGAATATACAAGATTCAGACAGTTTACACTAACCCAAAAAATGTGATAAACATCACACCAAAATTACTCCTGAAAATCTCTTTCCTCAAATAGACCAGGCGAATACATAAAAAGGGACTAAATTTAAATAGGGCTTTGCATGCGCCCCTAGGACACCAAAGTGCTTTACATCCATTGAAAGTATTTGTGAAGTATAGTCAATGTTGCAATGCAAGGAAAGCAGCAACCAATTTATACAAAGCAAGGTCGTACAACAGCAATGGCCACATCACGGCTATCGCCACGAGTGAGATTTAAACATTGGCTCCAGATTCCGCTGCTCTTCCTAAGAATGGGTTCCCATCTATCTGGGATGGCAGAGTTTCAGTTTAACATCTGAACTGAAAGGCAGCACCTCTGACCGTGCAGCACTTCCTCAGTACTGTACTGCCCCGAAGGGTCATCCTGGATCAATGCCAGAGTGAACTTTAAAAGCACAGCCACAGAAAGGCGTGTAATTGCTGAGCCTTGGCCAATATGTTAAACGTGCAACATTAGCTTCACGTTCCCGAATCCATGATCGAGAAAGACCCTCCTGAATTGGTACAATTACTGGATGCCAACACACACGGATTTGAAAACAGCCACGTTAGTTTAACTTTTGGTCACTTGAAGACCAGCCGAGCTTTCAGGCATGATGTTCAAACACAAACAGATCTTTAAAAATGGTCAATGCTGCTCTTCATGCTTTAATCCATTGCAAACAAAAATCTGTAGAAAGACTGCAGTTACTGAATAGCTACCTCTCAGTGAGGGGCTCCTTTTCTATTCAAACCTATTAGTAAAAATTAGCAGATATCTGAAAAACAAAATGTGTTACACTGCATTTATAGACCAAAGAAATAAGGTTTTAACTTTAGACTTCTTCCTCAAGCATCAAGCTACGTACTCAGCATTCTGTGTCACACGGGGGTGAACTATTTTAAGTCTTTCATAACAAGTGCAGAGTGAACCTATTTTAAATATTAATGCACTTAAGCTTGCAGCTTTTAGAGAAGAAAGTGCTGGACATTTTTCAGCATTTCCACAGCACAAAACATGCAGCCCTTGCCTTCAGGTGAACATGCAATATTGATGAGGTTGAATCTATCTGTGTCAACAAGGCACGTACACTACCCATTGCATTGCTGGTTATGGAATTATTCTTGTTACTTCCAGCTGAAGTTTTTGTTCTGCCCAGGGTACCTGGTCATATTTCCAGCCCTGCCTCTATTTGCTGGATGACTGTGCGACAGGGATAAAGGCACTCGACTGACAACAGAACTACAGACAATTTAGCAAGTGGGCTTAAATGATTATGTTGTGAATGGTAGCAGAGTGGTTAGCACTGCTACCCCACAGTCCCAGGGACCCAGGTTCGATTCCAGCCTCAGGTGACTGTGTATGAGAAGTTTGCACGTTCTCCCCACGTCTCCATGGGTTTCCTCCGGGTGCTCCAGATTCCTCCCACACTTCAAAGACGTGCGGGTTAGGTTATTTGGCCATGCTAAATTTCCCCTTAGTGCCAGAGGGACCAGCGGGGTAAATATGTGGGGGATTACGGCAATAGGGCCAGGGTGGGATTGTTGTTGGTGCAGGCTCAATGGGCTGAATGGTCGCCTTCTGCACAGTAGGAAATCATAGAAACCCTACAGTACAGAAAGAGGCCATTCGGCCCATCGAGTCTGCACCGACCACAATCCCACCCAGGCCCCACCCCCATATCCCTACATATTTACCCAATAATTCCTCTAACCTACGCATCCCGGGACACTAAGGGGCAATTGCAGCGTGGCCAATCAAACCTAACCCACACGTCTTTGGACTGTGGGAGGAAACCAGAGCACCCGGAGGAAAACCCACGCAGACACGAGGAGAATGTGCAAACTCCACACAGACAGTGACCCAAGCCGGGAATCGAATCGAGGTCCCTGGAGCTGTGAAGCAGCAGTGCTAACCACTCTGCCACCGTGCCACCCTAAGGAAGTCTATGAATCACATATGGAGCTGGCACAGAGCAAGGGTGCAATGTACCAAGCCACTACTGCAAAAGGTGGACTTGTAGCGAGAGGTAGAGCTTCTGACCAGTCAGAGGGTCTTACACACTGGGACTCAACACATACTCATAACCTGGAAGACAATTAGAGAAGCCATTTCCATGGGGCAGTATCCATCTATGGTAACTAAAATTGGATTGTTTCTTTGGTGGCAAGAGACTGGAAACCCAGTACAGGCAAAGAAACGTTGGTATCCATGAACAGGAGTCACTGAAAACTAGAGCCAGGAGAACAAAACGTCATGAAAATGTCTAATGGAATCTGGGCCTCTTTCTCAAGAGGGTTGTAATACAGAGTGGGGGATTGATGAGTCATTGCACAAAGCTGCGATGGAATGGGTCCCACTGGCAATCTGTATTCTCTACTTAGCAACAGACTTCAGGGAAGGGTTCAGCACAGATTCAGTATATCGGGTTAAATGGGTTCAAGTATCAGAACAGGTTGTATGAACTGGGGAGGGAGTTGCGATCTAATCGAGACATTTCAAATGATAAAGGCATTCAATAGGGCAGAAAAGCGAAACTGTTTCCTCCGGGAAGGCAGCCCAGAGCAAGGAGGCACAGCATTAAAATCATAGATTCTTACAGTGCGGGAGGCGGCCATTCAGCCCATCGAGACTGCACCGACCACAATCTCACCCAGACCCTATCCCCATAACCCCATTTACCCTAGCTAGTCCCTCTGACACAAGGTGGCAATTTAGCATGGTCAATCCACCTAACCCACACGTTTTTTGGACCGTGGGAGGAAACCGGAGCACCCGGAGGAAACCCACGCAGACACGGGGAGAACGTGCAGGCTCCACATAGACAGTGGCCCGATCCGGGAATCGAACCCGGGTCACTGGCGCTGTGAGACAGCAGTGCTAACCACTGTGTCACCGTGCCGCTCCAATCAGAAGTGAAATCAGGAAGTACTTCCTTACCATAGAACCCTACAGCGCAGAAGGAGGCCATTCGGTCCATCGAGTCTACAGACCCCTATCCCTGTAACCCCCACATTTAGCATGACCAATCCATCTAACCTGCACATATTTGGACTGTGGGAAGAAACCGGAGCACTCGGAGGAAACCCATGCAGGCATGGGGAGAACGTGCAGACTCCACACAGACAGTGACCCAAGGCTGGAATTGAACCCAGGTCCCTGGCGCACTGTGAGGCAACAGTGCTAACCACTGTGCCAACAAGATAGCCCACAATTACCCCACAAATGTCAGCAGAAAAGTGGAACCCTTTGCCTCCCCCCACACCAAAAAAAGCTGCGGAAATCGAGGTCAAGTGAAATTTTGAACCCTTTTGAATGATTAGGATCGCAATGGGTTGGAGTATGAGGAGCAGGTAATGGGAGTGGAAGTACAGAGCAGCTGTGATCTAACTGAATAGTGAAATAAGCTCGGGTTGATGAGGGGTTGGTTGGAAGAGAGGAGGAGGGGGCGAATAGCTGACTTTTTGTTCACATCCTGGTAGCTGCTTCAATCGTTTTAAAGCTGTTCCTTAATGGAGCTGAAACTCTGCAGGAGAAAGAAAAGGACGGCAGGCAAGAAAAAAAGCAGTCCATTCACTTGATGTGTTTAAAAGAGAGCCATTCAGATCGAGGATTGGAAATAGAACCTTTGTTAACTGCACCGTTCCGAGAAGCTCAGGCCACAGACAACATGCCTTCTTTCATTTCCAATAGATTTCAGAATGCAGTACAGGGAAGGAAGGATGGAAAATCACCAGCAGATCTGCTGAACGCTGTTCTCAAGTTAGCCCTTCTAATTAAATATTCACACTCGGCATTTTTGTACAAGTCGGGTCAGAAAACAATAGCTTGCACACTACAGGTGACTGCATTCGTCACCGTTGCTACGTGTGTGATCACAAAATATTGGCGACACGCATGACACCACTTTAGCCACCACTGTTTTGTCAGGTGTATTTGGTCCGTCCCCCACTTCACGTGGGACGTTCTTTGGTGGCACATTATATTAATCTTAATATGAAGACTGGAACCATGTCTCCTTGAGCTTGTTTTGAAAGAATGTGATGCACGACTCACAGAACGGAGTAACCAGGTCAGAACCAGCGGCAGAATTCAGTGCAGTGAGACGTGCATTCATGTTGCACTATTCAGGACCAGCAGAACTCTCTGCAGCCAATTAAGTGTTTTGAAGTACAGTCACTATAGTGTCGGAAACACAGTAGTCAATGATCACCAGATTAGCTGTTTCTGTGATGTTGGCTGAAGAATAATTAATAGCCACAGAAGAATTTCTCTATTCCATCAAAATTGGCAGCACGGTGGCGAGCACTGCTGCCTCACAGCGCCAGGGACCGGGGTTCGATTCCTGGCTTGGGTCACTGTCTGTGTGCAGTTTGCACATTCTCCCCGTGTCTGCGTGGGTTTCCTCCGGATGCTCCGGTTTCCTCCCACAATTTGAAAGACGTGCTGGTTAGGTGCATTGACCCGAACAGACGCCGGAGTGTGGCGACTAGGGGTATTTCACAGTAACTTCATTGCAGTGTTAACGTAAGCCTTACCTGTGACTAATAAATAAACTTTAATTTTACCCACTGGACTTTTACGTCATTGGCTCAAAACGTGACAGTGCCCAATGCCCTCACAACAACATCAGTGCTCTTGCTCAGGCCGACATGCCCAGCATCCAAGCATTGATTGCACTCGATCAGCTCCACTAACTGGGCTACATCGTCCACAAGTCTGACACGAGACTCCTAAAACAAGCACTTAGCTCAGAGCTTCAACATGACAAGCGAGTCCCAGGAGGGCAGAAGAAATGATTCAAGGACATCCTCAAAGCCTCCTTGAAAAAAATGCAACATCCCCACTGACATCTGGGAATCCCTGGCCCCAGACCACCCAAAGTGGAGGAAAAGCATCCGGGAAGGACAGAAGGGAGGAAGAACCTCGAGTTTCATCTCCCAGAGCAAGCTGAAGCCAAGTGTCAACAGTGAAAGGCACCTGGTCACCTCACCCTCCCACCCTCTCCTCCAATCAGTGTCTGCCCTCCTGTGATATAGACTGTTTGGACTCTTCAGTCACCTGAGAGCTCATTCTCACTGCGAAAGCAAATCATCCTCGACTCTGGGGGACTTCTCAACAAACAGAAGACGTTAGAAGCTATAAGGATGTTACTACAGAGCACTTAGATAAATTCAAGGTAAATCAGGCAGAGTCAACATGGTTTTGTGAAAGGGAAATCCTGGTTAACCAATTTATTGGAGTTCTTTGAAGGAGTCACGTGCTGTTGAAAGAGAGGAACCGGTGGATGTGCTGTACTTGATTCTCAGAAAGAATTTGAGAAGATGCCACATCAAAGGTTATTGTCGAAAACAGAAGCTCATGCTACAGGGGGCAACATATTAGAATGGATAGAAAATTAATTAGCCAACAGGAAGCAGAGCAGGCAAAAATTTGTCCTTTTCTGGTTGCCAAAATATAACGAATGATGTGCCACAGGAATCAGCGCTGGGAATGCAACATTTTATCATTTATATAAATGGGTTGGATGAAGGTATTGTTGCTAAATTTGCTCGTGAAACAGATAGGTAGGGAAGTTGTGAAGTGGACATAAGGAGGCTACAAAGATTAAATTAGTGGGAAAAGATCCAGCACTTGCAGTATAATGTGGCAAAATGTGAAAGTGTCCATTTTGGCAGGGAGAATACAAACAAAGCATATTATCTAAATGGCGAGAGGTTACAGAGCTCTGAGGTGCAGAGGGATCTGGGTGTCCTAGTGCATGAATCAGAAAAGGATAGTATATAGGTGCAGCAAGTAATTAGGAAAGCTAATTGAATGTTATTGTTTGTGAGGGGAATTGATTACAAATGCAGGAAGGTCTTGCTTCAGTTGTAGAGGGCATTGGTGAGACCACATCTGGAGTAGTGTGTACAGTTTTGGTCTCCTTATTGAAGGAAGGATGTAAATGCATTGGCAACAGTTCAGAAAAGGTTTACTCGACTAAAACAGGAATGGGCGGGTTGCCTTACCAGGAAGGTTTGGACAGGCTAGGTTTTTATCCTTTGGAGTTTAAGAATGAGAGGTGACTTGACTGAAACGTACAAACTCCTGAAGGGGTCAGAATGGATGTGGAGAGGATGTTTCCTCTTGTGGGACAATCCAGAGCTTGGGGGGAGCGAGTTCACTGTTTAAAAATAAGGGGTCACGTGTTTAAGATAGACATGAGAAGTTTTTTTTCTCTCTGAAGTTGAGTGTCTCTGGAACTCTCTTTCTCAAAAGGCAGTGGAAACAGAGTTTTTGAGTATTTTTAGGCAGCGTTAGACAGATACAAGGTGGGGAGGGGGGTGGTGAAAGGTGATCAGAGGTCAGCAGGAATGTGGGGTTGAGGTTACAATCAGACGGGCCACAATTATTGAATGGGGGAGGTAGCCTACTCCTCATTCATATGCTCATACGTACAGTCTG
Organism: Mustelus asterias; assembly: GCF_964213995.1. Taxonomy (NCBI): domain Eukaryota; kingdom Metazoa; phylum Chordata; class Chondrichthyes; order Carcharhiniformes; family Triakidae; genus Mustelus; species Mustelus asterias. Next base: position 39,668 of record NW_027592712.1, read on the forward strand.
CCTGGGATGAAACATAGGCATCTCAAAGCTATATTAAATAACAGAAATATAACAATACTATTAGCTCCACAGGGAGAAACAACATTTCTCCTAAACTAACGCTGCTAGCTCAGCCTTTGCCCCCAATCCCAAATCTTAGCTGAAAACTTCTATTATAATTTAAGCAAAAAACCTGACAATGGGGGCAGCACGGTGTCACAATGGTTAGGCTTTTGCCGCACGGTGCCAAGGACCCGGGTTCGATTCCCAGTTTGGGTCACTGTCTGTGCGGAGTCTGCACATTCTCCCCGTGTCTGTGTGGGTTTTCACCGAGTGCTCCAGTTTCCTAAAACAGTCTAAAGAAGTGCAGGTTAAGTGGATTAGCCATGGGAAATTTGCGGGAGTACAGGAAAAGGGTGAGAGAGATGGTCTGGGTAAGTTACTCTGACAGAGTGTTGGTGCAGACTCAATGGGCCAAATGGTCTCTCCTACACTATAAGGGATTCTACGATTCTATGAACTGGACACAAAGCTTACTTTTTTTAAACTTCATTTGTGGGGACATGGGCGTTGCCAGCTGGGCCAACATTTATTGACCATCCCTAGTTACCTGAGGGCAGTTGAGAATCAACCACATTGCTGGAGCTCTGGAGTCACAGGTAGGCCAGACCAGGTAAGGATTTCCTTCCCTAAAGGAGGTTAGTGAAGCAGATGGGTTTTTCCAACTATCGACAATGGTTTCTTGGTCATCAGTAGATTCTTAATTCTAGATTTTGCTTTATTGAATTCAAATTCCACCATCTGCCATGTCGGGATTCGAATCCAAGTCCCCAGAACGTTAGCCGAGTTTCTGGATTAATAGTCTAGCGATAATACCACTCGGCCATCTCCCCCCCCCTCCCCCTGCCCCGAAACATCTAGCTCCAAAACTCAGCCCAAAATCAATGTCAGCTTCCAGATCAGAGCTCAGTCCCTCGAAATGTTGTCCATTATTCACTTTCAGCTTGATTAATCGAATAATAAAACAACTTTATAAGTGTTCCCTAGCCAGGCATTTCACTGCCACCTGCACACATTTTACAATATTGAGGCTGTAAACATAATTCTTGTCACAATGATAGTGACATAAATATGCTAAACACCGTGTCCACCCAGAGGCTGTACATTATACAAGGCGGCACAGTACAAACTACAAACATTAGTTTGGTCATCGGATAGTCAGCATTTCATTAAAGAAGCACCTTCGGCCTTTGAATTAATAGATTGAGCTGGGTACAATGTATGGTAAATCTCAGGAAGTGAGCACTACACTGTGACAATCCCAGACCAGTGCTCGGAATCAGTGAATTATCACAATATTTTGAATAAAATATTAGCAGTAGAATAATTTTAACAAGATCACAAGTTGGTTTTGATAACTTCAGTTAGCAAAGGGTTCAAAAGGCCAATCTGACAACAGTGGTGTGCAAACAGGCTGGTTCAGCTTGCTGCAGTGTCCTCTGATTTATTATTGTCACATCATAGAATCATAGAAACCCTACAGTACAGAAAGAGGCCATTCGGCCCATCGAGTCTGCACCGACCACAATCCCACCCAGGCCCTACCCCCATATCCCTATATATTTACCCACTAATCCCTCTAACCTACGCATCTCAGGACACTAAGGGGAATTTTTAGCATGGCCAATCAACCTAACCCGCACATCTTTGGACTGTGGGAGGAAACCGGAGAACCCGGAGGAAACCCACGCAGACACGAGGAGAATGTGCAAACTCCACACAGACAGTGACCCAAGCCGGGAATCGAACCCAGGTCCCTGGAGCTGTGAAGCAGCAGTGCTAACCACTGTGCTACCGTGCCCCCATGTATTAGTCTACAGTGAAAAGTATTGTTTCTTGCGCGCTCCACAGCCAAAGCATACCGTTCATAGAGAAGGAAAGGAGAGGGTGCAGAATGTAGTGTTACAGTCATAGCTAGGGTGCAGAGAAAGATCAACTTAATGCAAGGTAGGTCCATTCAAAAGTCTGACGGCAGCAGGGAAGAAGCTGTTCTTGAGTTGGTTGGTACGTAACCTCAGACTTCTGTATCTTTATCCCGACAGAAGAAGGTGGAAGAGAGAATGTCCGGGGTGCGTGGGGTCCTTAATTATGCTGGCTGCTTTCCTGAGGCAGCGGGAAGTGTAGACAGGTCAATGGATGGGATTGACTCTCGTCTTGGTCACCAGCTTTCACACAGAGTTCATCTAAGCTATCAACCCAGTGTAGTCTGGACGGAGGTTTCACCTTGGAGCTCTACAACCTTAAACACCAAGAAGGGGTGGGTATGCTTCAAGTGAGAGATTGAAAGAGGATCAAATCTGAAATAGAAAACAGTCTGCCACATCCCTGCTCATTTTTAGACTTGATGTGGAGATGCCGGCGTTGGACTGGGGTGAACACAGTAAGAGTTTTAACAACACCAGGATAAAGTCCAACAGGTTTATTTGGTAGCAAATACTTGGCAGAGATGGACCAAAGACAAGCAACAAAATTGCTCTTCAGGTGGTGATACTTGAGGGTCACTGTCTGTGCAGGGTCTGCACGTTCTCCCCGTGTCTGCGTGGGTTTCCTCCGGGTGCTCCGGTTTCCTCCCACAGTCCGAAAGATGTGCCGGTTAGGTCCATTGGCCGTGCTAAATTCTCCCTCAGGTGTACCTGAACAGGTCCCGGAATGTGGCGACTCAAGGATTTTCACAGTAACTTCATTGCAGTGTTAATGTAAACAAACTTTACCCTCATTTCAATTCTCTGAGGAGGCTGCGTGCTATCATTTTAACTCATCACCCCCGTGTTCAGTGAATCAAGGCCCCAAAAGGTGTGGTCCAGTCATTCGCTAAAGATCCCATAGCAGAGACAGTTCCTGCTTTCCTGGCCAACAATCCTCCTTCAACCAGCACAATCAAGAATACATTAACTGCTCATTCATCTCATTTAAACTACTAAACAATCACAGTGCTTTAAATAATTCCTCTTAGGTGACACAGTTTGGAAATGTGATGATGAGATATACAAGTGGCAGTTCACTGGAACTGATATTGTGTTTTCAGATGCTGTTGACAGGAGGCATCTCAGATATCTTTGTGGATATACCCTAAACTCAGGTGAAGATTCTGTGATCCACTATCCGCTAATGACAACCGTGTAGACATTTAAAACACTCAGGGGCGGCATGGTGGCACAGTGGTTAGCACTGATGCCTCATAGCGCCAGGGACCCAGGTTCGATTCCTAGCTTGGGTCATTGTCAGTGTGGAGTTTGCACATTCTCCCCGTGACTGCATGGATTTCCTCCGGGTGCTCCGGTTTCCTCCCACATTCCAAAGGTGTGCGGGTTAGGTGAATTGGCCATGCTAAATTGCCCCTTACTGTCAGGGGAACTAGCTAGGGTAAATGCATGGGGTTATGTGGGGTAGGGCCTGGGTGGGATTGTGGTTGGTGTAGCCTCGATGAGCCGAATGGCCTCTTCTGCACTTTAGGAATATGATTCTATGAGCTCAGGGAGGGAACCCGAGAACATTTTGAAAAAAAAACAAAGCTTAGTTCCATCAATATTAAAGCCCCTTGACTGAATACGTCCCCAGACAAATCAATAGACTGAGTGTAGATTCACTGAAACCTAGGAAACAGCTGATTGGAATGAAACAACTGAGAGGATTCTGGCTTGAAGTAAAACAGTTTTATGTGGGAAACACCAAGCTCGCTATTGATTTTTAACCTTGGAATACATCTGACCCAGTTAAAAGCAGAAAACAGATTCACTAAATACAGGAACGCGATTCATTTTATAACATCTTGTTTCTCCCCCACCCGCCCCCCCCCTCTGACCCCCCCAATTCCCCACCGCCGCCCCCGCCCCCACATACAGTTTATTCCTCTCCAAGTCTCATTTGCTTAAGTGATCAATAGGTCAATAATTTAATCAATTTACATGCTTACAATTCATGCGAGTGTATTAGCTTATAATTATTCTATTCCTATGTTTAATTCATAACAATTAAGAGGCAGAGTAGAAATAATGAACCTCCATTTACAGAAAGCCTCTCTCCTCTTCAGGATTCTCTAAATGTCAATGAAATACTTTTGATGATCTTATTGTTGTAATGTGGGCAAATACAGTCGTAGTTACATGCACCAAGCAAGGTTTCACAAAATGTAATGACAATAACTAGATGATAGACTCTGTGTGCTCCGAGATGCATAGGGCACAAACGTGGGAAGTTACACCGAACCTACATAAAACTCCAGCTTATTCTCAGTTGGAGTCGTGTGTCCAGTGAAAGAGCATCTTACCGCCCCTGCCCCGCATCTCCATAACCCTGCGCAGAACATGCAAATTCCGCGCAAGAACAGTATCGAACCTTGATCCCTGGTGCTGTGAGGCTAATAGTGCAGCTCCCCGCCCCCTCAACCCCCGTCTGTTGTCCTAAGTATTCCCCCAGCCTGTCCCTTGGAGTTAATGTCACAAGTAGGCTTACATTCACGCTGCAATGAAATTACTGTGAAAATCCCCCAGTTGCCACACTCTGGCACCTGTTTGGGTACACTGAGGGAGAATTTAGCATGGCCAATGCACCTAACCAGCACGTCTTTCGAACTGTAGGAGGAAACCAGAGCACCCGGAGGAAACCCACGCAGACACAGGGAGAATGTGCAAACTCCACATAGACAGTGACCCAGGCTGGGAATTGAATCTGAGTGCAGACTCAATGGGCCAGATGGCCACTTTCTGCACTGTAGGGACTCTATGGAATGCCCTGCTTAACAGTTTTCCCTCGCCTCTGTAACTGAAAATGAAACTAGTTGAAAGGTACAGGACATTGAAGAGTTAATGGTTGAGACGGGAAGAGGAAGGTAGGAGAGTCCCGTGGGGTTTTGTGCTTAAACTCAATTGTTCTCAATTCACAGAAGTGGCCTAGTTACCAAATCAAACAGGAAACTGGGCAAAGTCTGCCTCCAAAATTAAAGAATGAAGCAACTTAGATAGCGAGGTATTTGAAGAAAGATACAGGTGAATTAGATCAGCTATGGAAATTCTCATGGCAATGACATTCATGCCACATTTTTGACATAAAAACATCTCAAGTTGCTTCAAAGGAGTGATATCAAAGAACATTCGACACTGAGCCACAGAGACCTTCCAGCGAATGATCAGAAGGTAGGTCTTCCAGAGCATCTGAAGGAGAAGGAGAGGCTGTAATGAGGTCAGGAGCTGAGTGACTCTGGTGGAACACAAACTGAGCTTCAGGTTATTGCTGTTGACAGCGTTGTCAACAATACCTTCCATCACCTTGCTGATAATCAAAAGTTAACAGATGGGATGGTAACAGGCTACATTGAATCTGTCCTGTTGTGTGTACACACAGGACATAACTGGGCAAGTTTCCACATTGTTGGGGAGACGCTGGTGTTGCAGCTATACTGGAATAGCTTGGGTAAGAGTATGGTTAGCTCTGGGGCACAGGCTTTCAGTACTGCAGCCGGGAATGTGGTCAGGGTCCATTGCTGTTGCTGTATCCAGCGCCTTCAGCCACCTCCTGATACCATGTGGATACCTGATGGAATGAGTCAAATTGTCCAGGATGGCATCCGAGATACTGGGGACTTCAAGAGGAGGCCAAAATGGAGAGCGAGGCCGCCCCCCCCCCCCCCCCCCACACCCAGCAGAGCGAGGCCGGCCACCCCCCCCGCCACCCACCACACCCAGCAGAGCGAGGCCGCCCCCCCCCCCCCGCCCCCCCCACACCCAGCGGAGCGAGGCCGGCCACCCCCCCCCCCCCGCACCCCCTCCCCCCCACACCCAGCAGAGCGAGGCCAGCCACACCCCCGCACCCCCCCCCCACACCCAGCAGAGCGAGGCCGGCCACCCCCCCCCCGCCCCCGCCCCCAACACCCAGCAGAGCGAGGCCGGCCACACCCCCGCTCACAAACAGGATAAATTGGGCCCCATTTGGCTCGAGATGCCGCTTGCTGTGTAAAGTCAATGCGCTGAAAGTGTGATCAGGGCACTGAGGTAGAGTATGAAAAATGGCATCTCTACCATGCTACCCAGCTCGATAGTCAATATCTTTTCCCAAAGGTAGGGGAGTCTAAAACGAGAGGGCATAGGTTTAAGGTGAGGGGGGAGATACAAAAGTGTCCAGAGGGACAATATTTTCACAGAGGGTGGTGAGTGTCTGGAACGAGCTGCCAGAGGTAGTAGTAGAGGCGGGTACAATTTTGTCTTTTAAAAAGCATTTGGACAGTTACATGGGTAAGATGGGTATAGAGGGATATGGGCAATTGGGACTTAGGGGTTAAAAAAAGGGGCAGCATGGACAAGTTGGTCCGAAGGGCCTGTTTCCATGCTGTAAACCTCTATGACTACCAATTTACAATGTGGAGATGTCGGCGTTGGACTGGGATGGGCACAGTAACTCTGCCAACTTAGCCACGCTGATACACTTGCCCGTGCTACACTGGTCTGGCCGGAAATAGCTTCTGAAGCTCAGAGTCCACTCACCAAGTTTCAACTTTCAAAATTAAATCACGTTTCCTTGAATGACTTGGGAGGGTTGAGCCCAAAGTTAAAACACCAGAGGCACAGTGAAGACCAGCAGTCAACAGGAGCTGTCCATTCAGCACCAGTTCCCCAAGGGGCAATTTTAAAGGACTTCACAAATATACCACACTCAAACCAAACCGCCACCCCGCCTTTTTATATATAAAGTGACCCCTCCTGGTTACTAAAGTCCAGATCACGGTATCAATGTTAAAACAGAATTGTAGAAAATGCACCTGTCGCTGTACCAAACGATTCAATAAAGCTCCATCAATCAGGCTCTATTTTCTTCCAAACCAATTGGAATAGTGACAGCCAGCAATAAGAAAAAAGATACTGCGGCGCCATTTTAATCAGCATCTAGAAAAGTTCACTTTCCCCGTTTCAGGGACTGAGCAAGAGACTCGTCAGTTCACTCACAACACAGATCCCATAATTATCATAGAGTCTGTCACCTTCAGGTTGGCAAACATGAACCAGTTAACAAAAAACCTCCTCCACAAATGCACTGAAGCTGCGAAACAGCTGCTTTTGGTCTGTGATGTTATGTAGGACACTGTACCCGTGATATCAGATTGTGAAACGTTAGTTAATTCGTGCAGTGCCTCACAGTAACAGATTCAAACCAGTTTTCATACCGTCACAGGCGTGGATGTTCTTTTATTGCGGAGGTTTTCTTGGTGCTGCCGCCTCTGTACTTGAGCCATTTCACACCCAACTGGGTTGAAAGTCTGGATGTGTAACACAGCCTCTGCTAAGTCATTAATACAATGAAGTGTCTGTGCTGTCACAGAGAGAGAGTGAGCCAACTCATCCCAACAACTCCAAACACAGCTTCTGACTGCACCCGAAAGTCAATTTAATAGAACCACAATAATTTATCTGTAAAGCGTACAGTGGGTGGGATCTTAGCCAGTACAGCGCTGCAGGTCCCAGATTTAGGA
>NW_027592713.1:7500-22500 GCF_964213995.1 Mustelus asterias
AAAGACCTGAAGCTCTCGACCCTTTCTACTTGGTCTCCCTGTAGACAGGGGCATGTTCTCCTTTACGCTTCCTGAAGTCGATGACAATCTCGTTTGTTTTGTTGACATTGAGGGTGAGATTATTGTTGCTGCAGGAGGTGATGTTGCCTGTTGGGCGCCCTTTATCTTCCAGATATATATTCATAAACTCCCCAGACAATGACCATCGCCAATAAGAGACACCCTAACCACCGCCCTTTGACATTCAATGGTGTAACCATCACTGACTCCCCCCACTGTCAACATCCTTGGGGGTCACGGTTAACCAGAACCTCAACTGGACTTGCCACATGAACACTGGCTACAAGAGCAGGTCAGAGGCTGGGAATCCTGCGGAGAGTAACTCACCTCCTGACTCCCCCCAAAGCCTGTCCACCATCTACAAGGACACAAGTCAGGAGTGCGATGGAATACTGCCCACTTGTCGAGATTGATTCAGCTCCAACAACACCCAAGAAGCTCGACACCATCCAGGACAAAGCAGCCCACTTGATTGGCACCACATCTGTGCGGGCACAGTGGTTGGCACTGCTGCCTCACCAGGGTCCCAGGTTCGATTCCAGGCTTGGTTCACTGTCTGTGTGGAGTTTGCATGTTCTCCCCTGTTTCTGCGTGGGTTTCCTCCGGGTGCTCCGGTTTCATCCCACTGTCCAAAGGTGTGCGGGTTAGGTGGATTGGCCATGTTCAAGTACCCCTTAGTGTCAGGGCGACTGGCTGGGGTAAATACATGGGTTTATGGGGATAGGACCTGGGTGGGATTGTGATCGGTGCAGACTTGATGGGCTGAATGGCCTCCTTCTGCCCTGTATGATTCTGCCATCTACAAACATTCAATCCCTCCACCACCGACGCTCAGTAGCAGCAGTGTCTACTATCTACAAGATGCAGCAACTCACCAAAGATCCTTAGACAGCGCCTTCCAAACCGTGACCACTTCCATCTACAAGGACAAGGGCAGCAGATACATGGGAACACCACCACCTGCAAGTTCCCCTCCAAGCCACTCACCATCCTGACTTGGAAATATATCGCCGTTCCTTCACAGCCGCTGGGTCAAAATCCTGGAATTCCCTCCCTCACGGCATTGTGGGTCAACCCACAGAACATGGACTGCAGCGATTCAAGATGGCGGCTCACCGCCACCTTCTCAAGGGGCAACTAGGGATGGGCAATAAACGCTGGGCCCAGCCGGCGACGCACGTGTCCCACGAATGAATAAAGTAAAATTCCTTGGGAAGTTGAGTTGACCACATCCCTGAGAGATTTAGACAACTTCACTGACAAGGCAATAAAATATTAATGGCTTTAGTAGGCCCCCCTTTATCAATTACAGGATGCCCATGTGAGACTGTTTTAGTGAAGATGCTTTGAGAGACTGCTCACAAAATAGAGACAGGATGTCTGATGAAGAAATTCAAGGAGAGTTCACAAGGCTTAGGGATGATATATGGGGGTATCCCATGAGGTAACCTTGAAAGTGGAGTCACAGGTGGACAGAGTGGTGAAGAAGGCATTCGGCATGCTTGGTTTCATTGGTCAGAACATTGAATACAGGAGTTGGGACGTCTTGTTGAAGTTGTACAAGACATTGGTAAGGCCACACTTGGAATACTGTGTGCAGTTCTGGTCACCCTATTATAGAAAGGATATTATTAAACTAGAAAGAGTGCAGAAAAGATTTACTCGGATGCTACCGGGACTTGATGGATTGAGTTATAAGGAGAGGCTGGATAGACTGGGACTTTTTTCTCTGGAGCGTAGGAGGCTGAGGGGTGATCTTATAGAGGTCTATAAAATAATGAGGGGCACAGATCAGCTAGATAGTCAATATCTTTTCCCCAAAGGTAGGGGAGTCTAAAACTCGAGGGCGTAGGTTTAAGTTGAGAGGGGAGAGATACAAAAGGGTCCAGAGGGGCAATTCTTTCACACACAGGGCGGTGAGTGTCTGGAACGAGCTGCCAGAGGCAGTAGTAGAGGCGGGTACAATTTTGTCTTTTAAAAAGCATTTAGACAGTTACATGGGTACGATGGGTATAGAGGGAGATGGGCCAATGTGGGCAATTGGGACTAGCTTTGGGGTTTTAAAAAGGGGTGGCATGGACAAGTTGGGCCGAAGGGCCTGTTTCCATGCTGTGAACCTCTCTGACTCTATCACATAGATCACGGTGGTTCAGTATTTTCCTTCGATTGGATCAATATGTAAACGATGTCATTTGTAATCCTTTTGATTGGATTGTGTCCATGATGCACCATCAATCAAGCAAAGACTAGTTTGTATGCAAGAACAAATAGGCTTTTATTAACAAGAACTTGGAGCCATCCCTGTCGGAGTTCTGGTCTGTACTGAAGGCTAGGGGGAGGAGTCATCGCCTTTATACCCGGACCAGGGGGAGGAGTCTTGGGCGGAGCCGACAGGGATGTGCCACATATACAGATAATAACAGATACTAACAGTGGTTAACCACAACAGATAACAGCTAACACTGGTTTACCACAGCCCAGCTGATTGTGAGCTGCAGAATTGTATAAACCAGGATGATTTTCTTTGTCTGGTGTAGTGGTGTTTTCAACCCTTCGCCTCAAGACCCGTCCACTTGCTGGCAAGTACAAAGAACAAAGAACAATCCAGCACAGGAACAGTCCCTTCGGCCCTCCAAGCCTGTGCTGCTCATGTGCCCAACTAGACCATTTGTTTGTATCCCTCTATTCCCAGTCTGTTCATGTGGCAATCTCGATAAGTCTTAAACGATCCCAGCGTGTCCGCCTCAATCACCTTGCTCGGCAGTGCATTCCAGGCCCCCACCACCCTCTGTGTAAAATACGTCCCCCTGACATCTGTGTTGAACCTTGCCCCCCTCACCTTGAACCCGTGACCCCTTGTGTTCGTCACCTCCGACCTGGGAAAAAGCTTTCCACTGTTCACCCTATCTATGCCCTTCATAATTTTATACACCTCTATTAGGTCGCCCCTCATCCTCTGTCTTTCCAGGGAGAACAAGCCCAGTTGACCCAATCTCTCCTCATCGCTAAGACCCTCCATACCAGGCAACATCCTGGTAAACATTCTCTGTACTCCCTCCAAAGCCTCTACATCCTTCTGGTAAAGTAAAATGAAGACAATCTATAGGTTAAATATCTTGTGTTAAAGTCAAACTCGAGGGTTGCGATTCTGACAGTCCGCTCTTCAGAGGAGCGAGGAATCCATCTTCAGATCTTCATCCTCCTGATGAGTTCTTGTCTCTGGTATCTCCAGGTGTATTCGATGCTGCCAGTACAGGACCTCTCTCAGTACCATTATTCCGTTCGGGAAAACGATGAGGACTTCTGCAGACGTCAGGACCCCTTGGCGATGCCCTTGTCCAGGGACGATGTCATGGGAGACTTTGCCAACATTCTCCAGGTTCAACACCCTTCGCCAGCTCACCGTTCATCCGCAAATCCTGACTCAGTCTGAGCCTCGTAACGTGGGAGAGGAGGCAGAGAGAGGGAATGTGTAACAGAGAGAGAGAGAGAGGGAATGTGTAACAGAGAGAGAGAGAGAGGGAATGTGTAAGAGAGAGAGAGAGAGAGGGAATGTGTAACAGAGAGAGAGGCAGAGAGAGGGAATGTGTAACAGAGAGGGAGAGAAGGAATGAGTAACAGAGAGAGAGAGAGAGGGAATGTAACAGAGAGAGAGAGAGAGGGAATGTGTAACAGAGAGAGAAGTTTAACAACACCAGGTTAAAGTCCAACAGGTTTATTTGGTAGCAAAAGCCACACTAGCTTTCGGAGCTCCAAGCCCCTTCTTCAGGTGAGTGGGAATTCTGTTCACAAACAGAGCATATAAAGACACAGACTCAATTTACATGAATCATGGTTGGAATGCGAATACTTACAACTAATCCAGTCTTTAAGAAACAAAACAATGTGAGTGGAGAGAGCATCAAGACAGGCTAAAAAGATGTGTATTGTCTCCCTCTCTTACACATACACATCTTTTTAGCCTGTCTTGATGCTCTCTCCACTCACATTGTTTTGTTTCTTAAAGACTTGATTAGTTGTAAGTATTCGCATTCCAACCATTATTCATGTAAATTGAGTCTGTGTCTTTATAAGCTCTGTTTGTGAACAGAATTCCCACTCACCTGAAGAAGGGGCTTAGAGCCTCAAAAGCTTGTGTGGCTTTTGCTACCAAATAAACCTGTTGGACTTTAACCTGGTGTTGTTAAACTTCTTACTGTGTTTACCCCAGTCCAACGCCGGCATCTCCACATCATAACAGAGAGAGAGGCAGAGAGAGGGGGAATGTGTAAGAGAGAGAGAGAGAGGGAATGTGTAAGAGAGAGAGAGGGGGAATGTGTAACAGAGGGAGAGAGAGAGGGGGAATGTGTAACAGAGAGAGGGAGAGAGAGAGAGGGAATGTGTAACAGAGGGAGAGAGAGAGAGGGAATGTGTAACAGAGGGAGGGAGAGAGAGGGAATGTGTAACAGAGAGAGAGAGAGCGGGAATGTGTAAGAGAGAGAGAGAAAGAGGGGGGAATGTGTAAGAGAGGGAGAGAGAGAGGGGTAATGTGTAAGAGAGAGGGAGAGAGAGGGGGCGAATGTGTAAGAGAGAGGGGGGGGAATGTATAACAGAGAGAGAGTGAAAGAGAGAGAGGGGGAGAATGTGTAAGAGCGAGGGAGAGGGGGGGGAATGTGTCACAGAGCGAGAGAGAGAGAGAGGGAATGTGTAAGAGCGAGGGAGAGAGGGGGGGAATGTGTAACAGAGCGAGAGAGAGAGAGAGGGAATGTGCAACAGAGAGAGAGGGGGAATGTGGAACAGAGAGAGAGGGAATGTGTAAGAGAGAGGGAGAAAGAGGGGGCGAATGTGTGAGAGAGAGAGAGAGAGGGGGAATGTGTAAGAGAGAGAGAGAGGGGGAATGCATAACAGAGAGAGAGAGTGAGAGAGAGAAAGGGGGGGGAATGTGTAAGAGCGAGGGAGAGTGAGGGGGGGAATGTGTAACAGAAAGAGAGAGAGGGGTAATGTGTAACAGAGAGGGAGAGCGAGAGAGAAAGAGAGAGAGTGAGCGAGGGAGAATGAAAGAGAGAGAGCGAGTGAGGGAGGGAGAAAGAGAGTGAGTGAGGGAGGCAGAGCGAGTGAGCGAGGGAGGCAGAGCGAGTGAGCGAGGGAGGCAGAGCGAGTGAGCGAGGGAGGCAGAGCGAGTGAGCGAGGGAGAAAGAGCGAGTGAGCGGGGGAGGCAGAGCGAGTGAGCGAGGGAGGAAGAGCGAGTGCGTGAGGGAGAAAGAGCGAGTGAGCGAGGGAGGAGAGCGAGTGAGCGAGGGAGGAAGAGCGAGTGAGTGAGGGAGAAAGAGTGAGTGAGCGAGGGAGGAAGAGCGAGTGAGCGAGGGAGGAGAGTGAGTGAGCGAGGGAAAAAGAGCGAGTGAGCGAGGGAGGAAGAGCGAGTGAGCGAGGGAGAAAGAGCGAGTGAGCGAGGGAAAAAGAGTGAGTGAGCGAGGGAGGAGAGCGAGTGAGTGAGGGAGAAAGCGAGGGAGAAAGAGCGAGTGAGTGAGGGAGAAAGAGCGAGTGAGTGAGGGAGAAAGAGCGAGTGAGCGAGGGAGGAAGAGCGAGTGAGCGAGGGAGGAAGAGCGAGTGAGCGAGGGAGGAAGAGCGAGTGAGCGAGGGAGAAAGAGCGAGTGAGCGAGGGAGGAGAGCGAGTGAGTGAGGGAGAAAGAGCAAGTGAGAAAGAGCGAGAGAGCGAGGGAGAAAGAGCGAGTGAGCGAGGGAGAAAGAGCGAGGGAGGAGAGCGAGTGAGTGAGGGAGAAAGAGCGAGTGAGAAAGAGCGAGTGCGTGAGGGAGAAAGAGCGAGTGCGTGAGGGAGAAAGAGCGAGTGAGCGAGGGAGGAGAGCGAGTGAGCGAGGGAGGAAGAGCGAGTGAGTGAGGGAGAAAGAGTGAGTGAGCGAGGGAGGAAGAGCGAGTGAGCGAGGGAGGAGAGCGAGTGAGCGAGGGAAAAAGAGCGAGTGAGCGAGGGAGGAAGAGCGAGTGAGCGAGGGAGAAAGAGCGAGTGAGCGAGGGAAAAAGAGTGAGTGAGCGAGGGAGGAGAGCGAGTGAGTGAGGGAGAAAGCGAGGGAGAAAGAGCGAGTGAGTGAGGGAGAAAGAGCGAGTGAGTGAGGGAGAAAGAGCGAGTGAGCGAGGGAGGAAGAGCGAGTGAGCGAGGGAGGAAGAGCGAGTGAGCGAGGGAGGAAGAGCGAGTGAGCGAGGGAGAAAGAGCGAGTGAGCGAGGGAGGAGAGCGAGTGAGTGAGGGAGAAAGAGCGAGTGAGAAAGAGCGAGAGAGCGAGGGAGAAAGAGCGAGTGAGCGAGGGAGAAAGAGCGAGGGAGGAGAGCGAGTGAGTGAGGGAGAAAGAGCGAGTGAGCGAGGGAGAAAGAGCGAGTGAGCGAGGGAGGAAGAGCGCGTGAGTGAGGTGAGAGAGAGAGACAGAGGGAGTGACAGAGAGCGAGACAGAGAGCGTGACAGAGAAAGAGCGTGGGAGAAAGAGAGAGTGAGGGAGAGAGGGGGGGAATGTGTAACTGAGAGACAGAGAGAGAGAGAGCGAGAGAGAGAGCGAGAAAGAGAGAGACAGAGAGAGAATGTGTGAGAGAGAGAAAGAGAGTCTGTCTCTCTCGCTCACTCTCTGTTTCATTCTCCCTCGCTCACTCTCTCTCTCTCATTCTCTTTCGCTCTCCCTCTCTGTTACACATTCCCCCTCTCTCTCTTTCTGTTACACATTCCCTCTCTCTCTCTCACACTCTGTTACACATTCCCTCTCTCTCTCTCTTTCACAGTCTGTTACACATTCCCCCCCTCTCTCTCCCTCGCTCTTACACATTCCCCCCCCTTTCTCTCTCTCACTCTCTCTGTTATACATTGCCCCTCTCTCTCTCCCTCTCTCTTACACATTCCCCCTCTCTCTCTCACTCTCTCTCACACATTCTCCCTCTCTGTCTCGCTCTCTGTCTCGCTCTCTGTCTCGCTCTCTGTCTCGCTCTCTGTCTCGCTCTCTGTCTCTCTCTCTGTCTCTCTCTCTGTCTCGCTCTCTGTCTCTCTCTCTGTCTCTCTCTCTCTCTCTGTCTCTCTCTCTCTGTCTCTCAGTTACACATTCCCCCCCTCTCTCTCCCTCTCTCTCTCTCCCTCTCTCTTTCTCCCACGCGCTTTCTCTGTCACGCTCTCTCTGTCTCGCTCTCTCTGTCTCTCTCTCTCTGTCTCTCTCTCTGTCTCTCTCTCTGTCTCTCTCTCTGTCTCTCTCTCTGTCTCTCTCTCTCTCTCTGTCTCGCTCTCTGTCTCTCTCTCTCTCTGTCTCTCAGTTACACATTCCCCCCCTCTCTCTCCCTCACTCTCTCTGTCTGTCTCTCTCTGTCTCTCTCTCTCTCGCTCTTTCTCTCGCTCTCTCTCTCGCTCTCACTCTCGCTCTCTCTCTGTCTCACTCTCTGTCTCTCTCTCTCTCTGTCTCTCTTTCTCTCTCTCTCTCTCGCTCTCTCTCTCGCTCTCTCTGTCTCTCAGTTACACATTCCCCCCCTCTCTCTCCCTCACTCTCTCTGTCTGTCTCTCTCTGTCCCTCTCTCTCTCGCTCTTTCTCTCTCTCTCTCTCTCGCTCTCACTCTCGCTCTCTCTCTGTCTCACTCTCTGTCTCTCTCTCTCTCTGTCTCTCTTTCTCTCTCTCTCGCTCCCTCTCTCGCTCTCTCTCTCTCTCAGTTACACATTCCCCCCCTCTCTCTCCCTCACTCTCTCTGTCTCTCTCTCCCTCTTGCTCTCTGTCTCTCTCTCTCTCTCTCTCTCGCTCTCTGTCTCTCTCTCTCTGTCTCTCTCTCTGTCTCTCTCTCTGTCTCTCTCTCTGTCTCTCTCTCTGTCTCTCTCTCTCTGTCTCCCTCTCTGTCTCCCTCTCTGTCTCCCTCTCTGTCTCCCTCTCTGTCTCTCTCTCTGTCTCTCTCTCTGTCTCTCTCTCTGTCTCTCTCTCTGTCTCTCTCTCCGTCTCTCTCTCCGTCTCGCTCTCCGTCTCGCTCTCCGTCTCGCTCTCCGTCTCGCTCTCCGTCTCGTTCACTGTCTCGCTCTCTGTCTCGCTCTCTGTCTCGCTCTCTGTCTCGTTCTCTGTCTCGCTCTCTGTCTCGCTCTCTGTCTCTCGCTCTCGCTCTCTGTCTCTCGCTCTCGCTCTCTGTCTCTCGCTCTCTGTCTCGCTCTCTCTGTCTCTCTCTCTCTCTGTCTCGCTCTCTGTCTCTCTCTCTCTGTCTCTCTCTCTGTCTCTCTCTCTCTCTGTCTCTCTCTCTCTCTGTCTCTCTCTCTCTGTCTCTCGCTCTCTGTCTCGCTCTCTCTGTCTCTCGCTCTCTCTGTCTCGCTCTCGCTCTCTGTCTCTCTCTCTCTGTCTCTCTCTCTGTCTCTCTCTCTCTGTCTCGCTCTCTGTCTCGCTCTGTCTCGCTCTCATTCTCTCTCTCGCTCTCTGTCTCTCGCTTTCTCTCTCGCTGTCTCTCTCGCTGTCTACCTCTCTCTCTCTCTACCTCTCTCTCTCTCTGTCTCTCGCTCTCACTCTCTCTCTCGCTCTCTGTCTCTCGCTCTCTCTCTCGCTGTCTACCTCGCTCTCTCTCTTTTTCTCCCTCTGCCTCTCTCTCCCTCTCCCTGACTTTGCGTCTCCTGCCCTTCCATCTCTCTGCCTCTCGCTCTCTCTCCATTTTGCTCTCGAATCTTGTTTTCCCTCTCCCTCGCTCCTGCTATGATGGTGTCTGATCTTCCCAACAGGACATGGGATTGAAGATTCTGACGGACACGGAATATCACAAACCCATCGAATGTGAAATCAGGCCACCGATCCTGTGTAAGTAACGTGGGATCGCTCCAAAGTTCACCAGAATGTTTGAGCACTATTCTGTCTGAGGGTCTTTCAGCGGGGGAGGGGGACGCAGGGGGAGGGACATCAGACCCCGCTCACCTGATAATCCTGCCCAGACTGTGTGACCCTCACCACTGGCCCTCATTCACTCTCCCCCAGACTGTGGGACCCTCACACACACCGCCCCAGACTGTGAGACCCTCACACACACTGCCCCAGACTGTGAGACCCTCACACACACTGCCCCAGACTGTGAGACCCTCACACACACCGCCCCAGACTGTGAGACCCTCACACACACTGCCCCAGACTGTGAGACCCTCACACACACACCGCCCCAGACTGTGAGACCCTCACACACACTGCCCCAGACTGTGAGACCCTCACACACACACTGCCCCAGACTGTGAGACCCTCACACACACCGCCCCAGACTGTGGGACCCTCACACACACTGCCCCAGACTGTGAGACCCTCACACACACCGCCCCAGACTGTGAGACCCTCACACACACCGCCCCAGACTGTGAGACCCTCACACACACTGCCCCAGACTGTGAGACCCTCACACACACTGCCCCAGACTGTGAGACCCTCACACACACCGCCCCAGACTGTGAGACCCTCACACACACTGCCCCAGACTGTGAGACCCTCACACACACTGCCCCAGACTGTGAGACCCTCACACACACTGCCCCAGACTGTGAGACCCTCACACACACTGCCCCAGACTGTGAGACCCTCACACACACTGCCCCAGACTGTGAGACCCTCACACACACTGCCCCAGACTGTGAGACCCTCACACACACTGCCCCAGACTGTGAGACCCTCACACACACACTGCCCCAGACTGTGAGACCCTCACACACACTGCCCCAGACTGTGAGACCCTCACACACACACTGCCCCAGACTGTGAGACCCTCACACACACTGCCCCAGACTGTGAGACCCTCACACACACCGCCCCAGACTGTGAGACCCTCACACACACCGCCCCAGACTGTGAGACCCTCACACACACTGCCCCAGACTGTGAGACCCTCACACACACTGCCCCAGACTGTGAGACCCTCACACACACACTGCCCCAGACTGTGAGACCCTCACACACACCGCCCCAGACTGTGAGACCCTCACACACACACTGCCCCAGACTGTGAGACCCTCACACACACTGCCCCAGACTGTGAGACCCTCACACACACTGCCCCAGACTGTGAGACCCTCACACACACACTGCCCCAGACTGTGAGACCCTCACACACACCGCCCCAGACTGTGAGACCCTCACACACACCGCCCCAGACTGTGAGACCCTCACACACACCGCCCCAGACTGTGAGACCCTCACACACACCGCCCCAGACTGTGAGACCCTCACACACACACACTGCCCCAGACTGTGAGACCCTCACACACACTGACCCAGACTGTGAGACCCTCACACACACACTGCCCCAGACTGTGAGACCCTCACACACACTGCCCCAGACTGTGAGACCCTCACACACACTGCCCCAGACTGTGAGACCCTCACACACACACTGCCCCAGACTGTGAGACCCTCACACACACTGCCCCAGACTGTGAGACCCTCACACACACTGCCCCAGACTGTGAGACCCTCACACACACACTGCCCCAGACTGTGAGACCCTCACACACACTGCCCCAGACTGTGAGACCCTCACACACACTGCCCCAGACTGTGAGACCCTCACACACACACTGCCCCAGACTGTGAGACCCTCACACACACTGCCCCAGACTGTGAGACCCTCACACACACTGCCCCAGACTGTGAGACCCTCACACACACTGCCCCAGACTGTGAGACCCTCACACACACTGCCCCAGACTGTGAGACCCTCACACACACTGCCCCAGACTGTGAGACCCTCACACACACTGCCCCAGACTGTGAGACCCTCACACACACCGCCCCAGACTGTGAGACCCTCACACACACCGCCCCAGACTGTGAGACCCTCACACACACTGCCCCAGACTGTGAGACCCTCACACACACACCGCCCCAGACTGTGAGACCCTCACACACACTGCCCCAGACTGTGAGACCCTCACACACACACTGCCCCAGACTGTGAGACCCTCACACACACTGCCCCAGACTGTGAGACCCTCACACACACACCGCCCCAGACTGTGAGACCCTCACACACACACTGCACCAGACTGTGAGACCCTCACACACACACCGCCCCAGACTGTGAGACCCTCACACACACCGCCCCAGACTGTGAGACCCTCACACACACCGCCCCAGACTGTGAGACCCTCACACACACCGCCCCAGACTGTGAGACCCTCACACACACTGCCCCAGACTGTGAGACCCTCACACACACTGCCCCAGACTGTGAGACCCTCACACACACCGCCCCAGACTGTGAGACCCTCACACACACCACCCCAGACTGTGAGACCCTCACACACACTGCCCCAGACTGTGAGACCCTCACACACACTGCCCCAGACTGTGGGACCCTCTCACACACACCGCCCCAGACTGTGAGACCCTCACACACACTGCCCCAGACTGTGAGACCCTCACACACACTGCCCCAGACTGTGAGACCCTCACACACACTGCCCCAGACTGTGAGACCCTCACACACACCGCCCCAGACTGTGAGACCCTCACACACACTGCCCCAGACTGTGAGACCCTCACACACACTGCCCCAGACTGTGAGACCCTCACACACACTGCCCCAGACTGTGAGACCCTCACACACACTGCCCCAGACTGTGAGACCCTCACACACACTGCCCCAGACTGTGAGACCCTCACACACACCGCCCAGACTGTGAGACCCTCGCACACACCGCCCCAGACTGTGAGACCCTCACACACACCGCCCCAGACTGTGAGACCCTCACACACACTGCCCCAGACTGTGAGACCCTCACACACACCGCCCCAGACTGTGAGACCCTCACACACACCGCCCCAGACTGTGAGACCCTCACACACACACCGCCCCAGACTGTGAGACCCTCACACACACCGCCCCAGACTGTGAGACCCTCACACACACTGCCCCAGACTGTGAGACCCTCACACACACCGCCCCAGACTGTGAGACCCTCACACACACCGCCCCAGACTGTGAGACCCTCACACACACTGCCCCAGACTGTGAGACCCTCACACACACACCGCCCCAGACTGTGAGACCCTCACACACACTGCCCCAGACTGTGAGACCCTCACACACACACTGCCCCAGACTGTGAGACCCACACACACACCGCCCCAGACTGTGAGACCCTCACACACACCGCCCCAGACTGTGAGACCCTCACACACACACTG
Organism: Mustelus asterias; assembly: GCF_964213995.1. Classification (NCBI taxonomy): domain Eukaryota; kingdom Metazoa; phylum Chordata; class Chondrichthyes; order Carcharhiniformes; family Triakidae; genus Mustelus; species Mustelus asterias. The sequence continues at coordinate 19,699 of NW_027592713.1, forward strand.
CCCCAGACTGTGAGACCCTCACACACACCGCCCCAGACTGTGAGACCCTCACACACACACCGCCCCAGACTGTGAGACCCTCACACACACTGCCCCAGACTGTGAGACCCTCACACACACACTGCCCCAGACTGTGAGACCCACACACACACCGCCCCAGACTGTGAGACCCTCACACACACCGCCCAGACTGTGAGACCCTCACACACACTGCCCCAGACTGTGAGACCCTCACACACACTGCCCCAGACTGTGAGACCCTCACACACACCGCCCCAGACTGTGAGACCCTCACACACACTGCCCCAGACTGTGAGACCCTCACACACACACCGCCCCAGACTGTGAGACCCTCACACACACTGCCCCAGACTGTGAGACCCTCACACACACACTGCCCCAGACTGTGAGACCCTCACACACACACTGCACCAGACTGTGAGACCCTCACACACACACCGCCCCAGACTGTGAGACCCTCACACACACTGCCCCAGACTGTGAGACCCTCACACACACTGCCCCAGACTGTGAGACCCTCACACACACTGCCCCAGACTGTGAGACCCTCACACACACCGCCCCAGACTGTGAGACCCTCACACACACTGCCCCAGACTGTGAGACCCTCACACACACCGCCCCAGACTGTGAGACCCTCACACACACTGCCCCAGACTGTGAGACCCTCACACACACTGCCCCAGACTGTGAGACCCTCACACACACACCGCCCCAGACTGTGAGACCCTCACACACACCGCCCCAGACTGTGAGACCCTCACACACACCGCCCCAGACTGTGAGACCCTCACACACACTGCCCCAGACTGTGAGACCCTCACACACACACTGCCCCAGACTGTGAGACCCTCACACACACTGCCCCAGACTGTGAGACCCTCACACACACTGCCCCAGACTGTGAGACCCACACACACACACTGCCCCAGACTGTGAGACCCTCACACACACCGCCCCAGACTGTGAGACCCTCACACACACCGCCCCAGACTGTGAGACCCTCACACACACTGCCCCAGACTGTGAGACCCTCACACACACCGCCCCAGACTGTGAGACCCTCACACACACTGCCCCAGACTGTGAGACCCTCACACACACTGCCCCAGACTGTGAGACCCTCACACACACCGCCCCAGACTGTGAGACCCTCACACACACCGCCCCAGACTGTGAGACCCTCACACACACTGCCCCAGACTGTGAGACCCTCACACACACTGCCCCAGACTGTGAGACCCTCACACACACACCGCCCCAGACTGTGAGACCCTCACACACACCGCCCCAGACTGTGAGACCCTCACACACACACTGCCCCAGACTGTGAGACCCTCACACACACTGCCCCAGACTGTGAGACCCTCACACACACTGCCCCAGACTGTGAGACCCTCACACACACACTGCCCCAGACTGTGAGACCCTCACACACACCGCCCCAGACTGTGAGACCCTCACACACACTGCCCCAGACTGTGAGACCCTCACACACACTGCCCCAGACTGTGAGACCCTCACACACACCGCCCCAGACTGTGAGACCCTCACACACACTGCCCCAGACTGTGAGACCCTCACACACACCGCCCCAGACTGTGAGACCCTCACACACACTGCCCCAGACTGTGAGACCCTCACACACACCGCCCCAGAGGGTGTCGCCCTCTGTCGCTGCTCTCTGTCCCAGCTCAGTATCTAATCTGTGTTTCCTGGTTGTGTCTCTGACAGCGTCACGACATGGAGGCCACTACTTTGGTGCTCCGGGTCCATTCGAGCGTTTGGTCATGAATTCATACCTGCAAAATAGTCAATCCATTCAAGTGCGAAAATATTTCCCGGAGACTTGGATTTGGGAGTTGGTCCCTGTTGGGTAAGGGTTAGGCTTCCTGAGCGCGGAGTGAGTGTGAGCGCAGAGAGAGAGCGTGAGCGCGGGGAGAGAGTGTGTGAGCGGGGAGAGAGTGTGAGCGGGGAGAGAGAGTGTGAGCGCGGGGAGAGAGAGTGTGAGCGGGGAGAGAGTGTGAGCGGGGAGAGAGAGTGTGAGCGGGGAGAGAGTGTGAGCGGGGAGAGAGAGTGTGAGCGCGGGGAGAGAGTGTGAGCGCGGAGAGAGAGTGTGAGCGCGGAGAGAGAGTGTGAGCGCGGGGAGAGAGTGTGAGCGCGGGGAGAGAGTGTGAGCGCGGGGAGAGAGTGTGAGCGGAGAGAGAGAGTGTGAGCGCGGGGAGAGAGTGTGAGCGCGGGGAGAGAGTGTGAGCGGGGAGAGAGAGTGTGAGCGCGGGGAGAGAGTGTGAGCGGGGAGAGAGAGTGTGAGCGCGGAGAGAGAGTGTGAGCGCGGGGAGAGAGTGTGAGCGCGGGGAGAGAGTGTGAGCGCGGGGAGAGAGTGTGAGCGGAGAGAGAGTGTGAGCGCGGGGAGAGAGTGTGAGCGCGTGGAGAGAGTGTGAGCGGAGAGAGAGTGTGAGCGCGGGGAGAGAGTGTGAGCGGAGAGAGAGTGTGAGCGCGGGGAGAGAGTGTGAGCGCGGGGAGAGACTGTGAGCGGGGAGAGGGTGTGAGCGGGGAGAGAGAGTGTGAGCGGGGAGAGAGAGTGTGAGCGGAGAGAGGGTGTGAGCGCGGGGAGAGAGTGTGAGCGCGGGGAGAGAGTGTGAGTGCGGGGAGAGAGTGTGAGCGGAGAGAGAGTGTGAGCGCGGAGAGAGAGTGTGAGCGCGGGGAGAGAGTGTGAGCGCGGGGAGAGAGTGTGAGCGGAGAGAGAGTGTGAGCGCGGGGAGAGAGTGTGAGCGCGGGGAG
>NW_027592713.1:30000-47108 GCF_964213995.1 Mustelus asterias
GCTTACCAACCACTGAGGTTAGACTCACCGGTCGGTAATTTCCTGGGCTATCCCTATTCCCCTTCTTGAAAATAGGAACCACATCCGCAATCCTCCAATCCTCCGGCACCTCTCCGTCTCCATCGACGATGCAAAGATCATCGCCAGAGGCTCTGCAATCTCTTCCCTCGTCTCCCACATTAACCTGGGGTACATCCCATCCGGACCCGGCGACTTATCTATCTTGATGCCATTCAAAGATTCCAGCACAACCTCTTTCTTAAAGTCCACAGACTCAATCTTTTCAGTCCACCGCAAGCCCACAGTACATCCACCCAGATCCTTCTCCTCTGTGAAAACCGAGGCAAAATACTCATTGAGCACCTCTGCCACTTCTACGGTTCCGTACTGATTTTCCCGCCTTCACCTTTTATAGGCCCTATTCCTTCACGTCTCACCCTTTTACTCTTCACATATTTATAGAACGCCTTAGGGTTCTCCTTAATCCTACCTGCCAAGGCCTTTTTGTGACCCCTTCTGGCTCTCCTAATTTCCTCCTTTGGTCCCTTCCTACAAGCCGTATACTCTTCTAGATCCCTATCTTTGCCAAGCTCTCTGAACCTTTTGTATGCTTTCCCTTTCTTCGAGACTAGGTCCCGCACAGCTTTCGTGCACCATGGTTCCTTTAACCGACCAACACCTCCCTGTCTGCTCGGAACATTGTCCTGTCAAACGGCACAACATCGTGGGCCGAAGGGCCTGTTCTGTGCTGTACTGTTCTATGTTCTATGTAAACTCTAGACAGACATTCCTTGAAAAGCTGCCACCTCTCTTCAGTACATTTCCCCGAGAATACCTCCTTCCAATTTACTCCTCTAAATTGCTGCCTTATGTCTTCATATTTCCCCTTACTCCATATAAATGCTTTCTTAGCTTGCCTGATCCTCTCTTTTTCCAATGCAAGCGTAAAGGAGATAGAGTTATGATCGCTATCCCCAAGATGCTCTCCCACTGAGAGATCTGACACCTGTCCAGGTTCATTGGTCAGTATCAGATCAAGTACAGCCTCTCCTCTTGTAGGCTTGTCCACATGCTGTGTCAGGAAACCCTCCTGAACACACCTAACAAACTCCTCCCCATCCAATCCCCTTACCCTATGGATATTCCAATCTATGTTTGGGAAATTAAAGTCTCCCATCACAACAACTCTGCTATTACTGCATCTCTCCAGGAGCTGTTTCCCTATCTGCTCCTCCACCTCCCTGTTACTATTGGGCGGCCTATAGAAAACTCCCAGCAAAGTGATCGACCCCTTCCCACTCCGAACTTCCACCCACAGAGACTCTGTAGACAATCCCTCCACAGCATACACCTTCTCTACAGCTGTGACACTATCCCTGATCAGCAGTGCCACTCCACCCCCTCTCTTGCCTTCCTCCCTGTCCTTCCTGAAACATCTGAATCCCGGCACCTGGAGTATCCAGTCCTGACCCTGAGACATCCAAGTCTCCGTAATGGCCCTCCACATCACACTTCCTGGCATCGATCCACGCTCTGAGCTCATCCCCTTTATTCACTATACTCCTGGCATTAAAGTAAACGCATCTCAATCCATTGGTCTGAGCTCTCCCCTTCTCTTTCCCCCGTCCATCCTCCCTCTTGCACTGTCTATAACCCTTCTCTGTTTGCGAGCTAACTTCCTCACTCTCAGTCACCTCGTCTCGATCCCCTCCCCCCAATCTATCTAGTTTAAACTCTCCCCAGTAGCCTCAGCCAACCTTCCCGCCAGGATATTGGTCCCCCTGGGATTCAAGTGCCACCCGTTTTTTGTGTACAGGTCACCCCTGCCCCTAAAGAGGTCCCAATGGTCCAGGAACCTGAATCCCTGCCCCCTGCACCAGTCCCTCAGCCACACATTCATCCTCCACCTCACTCCATTCCTGCCCTCACCTTCCCGTGGCACAGGCAGCAATCCTGAGATTACTACCTTTGCTTTCCTCCTTCTCAGCTGTCTCCCTAATTCCCTATACTCTCTTTTCATGACCCCTTCCCCCTTCCTTCCCACATCAGCGGTACCAATATGTACCGCTACCTCTGGCTCCTCTCCCTCCCGCCTCAGGATTTCTGGGAGTCGACCAGTGACATCCTGGATCCCGGCCCCAGGGAGGCAGACCACCATCCGAGACTCCCGCCTGCCTCCGCAAAATCGCCTGTCCGACCCCCTTACTGTCGAGTCCCCGATTAACACTGCCTTCCTCCTCTTTTCCTTAGCCCTCTGAGTTACAGGGCCGGACTCCACCCCGGAGACACGGCCACTGCTGCTTCCCCCAGGCGGGCTGTCCCCCCCAGCAGTACTCAGGCAGGAGTACTTGTTGTGTAGGGGCACATCCACCGGGGTGCTCTCAATCACCCGAGCTTTACCCTTCCTGGCCGTCACCCACTTGGCCTCCACCCGTGGCCCTGGTGTGACCACCTGATGATAGCTCTTGTCTATCACCTCCTCATTCTCCCTTAACAGCCTAAGATCCTCGAGCTGCAGTTCCAGCTCCTTAACACAGCCCCTCAGGAACCGCAGCTCAACACACCCCTCACAGATGTGGATGTCCGGGAGGCCAGGTGCCTCCAGGACCTCCCACATCCTACACTGGGAACAACACACTGGCTTAACACTCATATTTCACCCTTTATACCAAGGTACAAAGAGAAAAGTAAATAAGAATTAAAAACTAAGAATTAAAACTCAGTGAGAGTGTGTGTGAGAGAGAGAGTGTGACAGTTTTTTATTTTAATTCTTTTGATTTATGGGATATGGACCCAGTGTTTATTGCCCATCACTAATTGCTGCCGTGAGAAGGTGAGTTGCCTTTTGAGTCACTGCAATCCCTGTGGTGTAGGTACACCCATGGCGCTGTTAGGGATTTCGACCCCCCAGCCACAGTGAAGGAAAGGCCAATATGTTTCCAAGTCGGGGATGGTGCGAGGGGCTCGGAGGGGGAAAACTTTCAGGCAGTGGGTGTTCTCCATGTGTCTGCTGCCCCCCGCCACCCCCACCCCGCCCCACCTTGTCCTTCTGGATGGTCGGGGTAGGACATTTGGAAGGTGCTGTGGAAGGAGCCTTGGCGAGTCACTGCGGTGCATCTTGTAGACGGTTCACACGGCTACCGCTGTGCGTCGGTGGTGGAGGGAGTGAGTGTTTGTGGTTAGCGTGTCGATCGAGCGGGGCTGCTTTGTCCTGGATGGTGTCGAGCTTCTTGAGTGTTGTCGGGAGCCGCACTCATCCAGGCGAGTGGGGAGTTTCCCATCGCACTCCTGACTTGTGTCCTTGTGGATGGTGGACAGGCTTTGGGGGGAGTCAGGAGGTGAGTTACTCTCCGCAGGATTCCCAGTGGACAGGCTTTGGGGGGAGTCAGGAGGTGAGTTACTCTCCGCAGGATTCCCAGTGGACAGGCTTTGGGGGGAGTCAGGAGGTGAGTTACTCTCCGCAGGATTCCCAGTGGACAGGCTTTGGGGGGAGTCAGGAGGTGAGTTACTCTCCACAGGATTCCCAGCCTCTAACCGAGCTTTGCGATTACCTGTCCTCTGAAACACTCGGTGCGGGCAGTCTGTAGTTGTACAAACAATTGGCATCTGTGACCGTAAAACACTATTGATTTGATTTGATTTATTATAGTCACATGTATTAACATACAGTGAAAAGTATTGTTTCTTGCTCGCTGTGCAGACAAAGCATACCGTTCATAGAGAAGGAAAGGAGAGGGTGCAGAATGTAGTGTTACAGTCACAGCTAGGGGTGTAGAGAAAGATCAACTTAATGCGAGGTAGGTCCATTCAAAAGTCTGACAGCAGCAGGGAAGAAGCTGTTCTTGAGTCGGTCGGTACGTGGCCTCAGACTTTTGCATCTTTTCCCGACGGAAGAAGGTGGAAGAGAGAATGTCCGGGGTGCGTGGGGTCCTTAATTATGCGGCTGCTTTTCCCCGAGGCAGCGGGAAGTGTAGACAGAGTCAATGGATGGGAGGCTGGTGATGGATTGGGCTACATTCACGATCTTTTGTAGCTCCTTGCGGTCTTGGGCAGAGCAGGAGCCCCAGACCAAGCTGTGATACAACCAGAAAGGATGCTTTCTATGGTGCATCTGTAAAAGTTGGTGAGAGTCGTAGCTGACATGCCAAATTTCCTTAGTCTTCTGAGAAAGTAGGGGCGTTGGTGGGGCTTTCTTAACTATAGTGTCGGCGTGGGGGGGACCAGGACAGGTTGTTGGTGATCTGGACACCTAAACACCTGAAGCTCTCGACCCTTTCTACTTTGTCCCCGTTGACGTGGACAGGGGCATGTTCTTCACTGCGCTTCCGACACTTGTGAACCCACCTCTCCACCCACCTGATGAGGCCACACAGTGGCACAGTGGGTTAGCGCTGCTGCCTCACGGCACCAGGGACTCGGGTTCCATTCCCGGCTGGGGTCACTGCCTGTGTGGAGTCTGTACGTTCTCCCCATGTCTCCATGAGTTTCCTTCGGGTGCTCCAGCTTCCTCCCACAGTCCCAAAGATGTGCGGGTTAGGTGAATTGGTCATGCTAAATTGTCCCTTAGTGTCCAAAGATGTGCAGGTTAGGTGGATTGGCCATGCTAAATTGTCCCTTAGTGTCCAAAGATGTGTAGGTTAGGTGGATTGGCCATGCTAAATTGCCCCTTAGTGTCCAAAGATGTGCAGGTTAGGTGGATTGGCCATGCTAAATTGTCCCCTCAGTATAACCCGAATAGGCACTAGAGTGTGGTGACTAAGGGATTTTCACAGTAACTTCATTGCAGTGTTAATGTAAGCCGACTTGTGATAAATAAATAAACTTTAACTTAATGAAGGCGCTCCGAAAGCTCGTGATTCGAAGTAAACCTGTTGGACTTTAACCTGGTGTTGTGAGACTTCTTACTGTGTTTACCCCAGTCCAAAGTCATGTTATTAACAATATAGCTTTGCGGCTCCCTGTGTTCTTAAAGAGCTCGGTCCAGGCAGTCTGTCGCTGCCTAAACAGTTGGTATCTGTGACTGTAAAACACTGCTGGTTCCCTCATGAGAAAGCCTGTTTGTGAGGAGGATCATTTCAGCTTCACATTGCAATTTCAGATAGAGCCAATTTCATCAGTTGGACCCAGAAATCCAAGCTGATATAGCCAATTTCCCAGAAATCCAAGCTGATGTAGCCAATTTCCCAGAAATCCAAGCTGATGTAGCCAATTCGTGTATGGTTCTGGTCACCCTATTATAGAAAGGATATTATTAAACTAGAAAGAAATCATAGAAACCCTACAGTGCAGAAGGAGGCCATTCGGCCCATCGAGTCTGCACCGACCACAATCCCACCCAGGCCCTACCCCCACATATTTACCCGCTAATCCCTCTAACCTACACATCCCAGGACTCTAAGGGGCATTTTTTAACCTGGCCAATCAACCTAACCCGCACATCTTTGGACTGTGGGAGGAAACCGGAGCACCCGGAGGAAACCCACGCAGACACGAGGAGAATGTGCAAACTCCACACAGAAAGTGACCCGAGCCGGGAATCGAACCTGGGACCCTGGAGCTGTGAAGCAGCAGTGCTAACCACTGTGCTACCGTGCTACCGTGCCGAAAGAGTGCAGAAAAGATTTACTAGGACGCTCCCGGGACTTGATGGTTTGAGTTATAAGGAGAGGCTGGATAGACTGGGACTTTTTTCTCTGGAGTGTAGGAGGCTAAGGGGTGATCTTATAGAGGTCTATAAAATAATGAGGGGCACAGATCAGCTAGATAGTTAATATCTTTTCTCAAAGGTAGGAGAGTCTAAATGTGGTGAACCATCGTTGGTTACCACTGTGGGGTTATTCCAATGTGGCTGTTGGGTTAGGGTGTTGACACTGTGGGGTTGTTATAATGTTGTTGTTGGGTTAGGGTGTTGACACTGTGGGATTAATATACCTGTGGTGGATGCTGTTATGGCACATCCCGGTCGGGCCCCGCCTCCTGGGGAGAGGTATAAGACCCTCTGCTCAGGCGGGACCCCTCCAGTCTGGAATGGTGTACTCGTGTTTAAATAGTTCCATTGTTTGTCAATAAAAGCCTTCAATCGCTGAAGCCTTGTACCTCGTGCTTGATTGTCGCGCATCAATTTTATTGACAAACACGAAACTCTCGACAGTAAAGAGAGTATGGAGCAAATGCTGAAACCAGAGCGTCTGACGCTGGACCCACGTGCGGTCGGTGCCTCTAACACCTTCGACCACTGGCTGAAGTGTTTCGAGGACTACCTGGCAGCCTCTGCAGCAGTTACTACGGATAACGACAGACTCCAGGTCCTCCATGCGAGGGTAAGCGACACGGTCTACCTCGCGATTCGTGCGGCCACCACTTACCCGAGGGCCCTCGAGCTCTTGAAAAAGCGATACACGAGACCACCCAACAAGATTCACGCTCGTTACCTCCTCGCTACACGACGTCGGCAGACGGGCGAAACAATGGAGGACTACGCCAATGAGCTCTTGCAGCTGGCCAGGGGCTGCGACTGCAAAGCTGTGTCGGCTGAGCAGTACATGTACGACCTCGCCCGAGATGCGTTTGTGGCAGGGGTAGGGTCTTCGTACATCCGGCTCAAGCTGTTGGAGAAAGGGAATCTCAACCTGACCCAAGCGATGGAGATGGCTGAGATGCTGGAGGCGGCGTCGAAAAGCTTGGCTCTGTATCCAGAAGACCACGTGGAGACAACGTGGCAGGAGCAGTCACAAATCCCTCCTCGCCCCACGGGCTCGCGCTCCCATATCGACCCGACGACGGCGGCAGCCCCAGGCGGCCCGCGGTGCTATTTTTGCGGAGGAGCCAAGCATCCATGGCAACAGTGTCCAGCTAAAACGGTGATCTGCAGTCAGTGCGGTAAAAAGGGGCACTACGCGAAAGTCTGCAGATCGAAGCCCAAGAACGGCAGTGCAGCCTGTGACCCTCCAGAACGGAGACAATCTCCATCGGCGTCGCAGTACCCACGAGGTCCGACCACGTGCGAACCCAGGACGACGCCATTGTGGCTGGCGGAGGAGGAGGAGGACCACCAGGAGTCGTTACGCTTGGCGCCCTCACCCACGTGCGATTCATGGGGGCGGCCATCTTGGTCGACGACGACCAGGAGCGACCAGCAGGGGTCCTCAGCATCAACCTCGGCTGCCTGCAGTGACGTCCAAGGGCCAACGGTGGCGTCGATCACCCTGGACCAGGCTAAGCATCACAGGCTTGACTGTTCAATGATGAACATCAAGGTAAATGGTCGTACTGTGTATTGTCTGTTTGACAGTGGGAGCACCGAGAGTTTTATTCACCCTGACACTGCAAAGAGGTGTGGACTCCGGGTTCTACCTGCCAAACAGACAATTTCTATGGCATCACGGTCCCGGTCTGTACCGATCCAAGGACGTTGTGTGGTAACTCTGGAGGTGCAGGGCACAATTTACGAGCGATACAGGCTCCTTGTGTTGCCGCACCTTTGCGCGCCAATTCTCCTCGGACTAAACTTTATGGTCCACATGAAGAGTGTGATCCTACAGTACAGTGGGCCACTCCCTTCGCTGGCAGTAGGGAATCAGCCGCAGCCTCCAAATCGTCCAAAGCGCCCCGCATGCAATCTTTCCACACTAAAGATCACCACACCCTCTTTATTTAAGAATCTGGTACCAGGCTGCAAGCCCATCGCTACTAAAAGTAGGCGTTACAGCGCTGAAGACCGGATCTTCATCAGATCTGAGGTTCAGCGGCTCCTCAAAGAAGGGATCATACAGTCCAGCGCTAGTCCGTGGAGAGCACAGGTCGTGGTGGTTAAAAGCGGGAACAAACCCCGGATGGTCATCGACTACAGTCAGACCATTAATCGTTATACGCAGCTGGATGCGTATCCTCTCCCGCGCATATCTGATATGGTCAATCAGATTGCGCAGTACCGGGTGTTCTCCACCATAGACCTTAAGTCCACCTACCACCAACTCCCCATCCGCCCAGAGGACCGACAATACACGGCTTTTGAGGCGGATGGTCGTCTGTATCAGTTTCTTAGGGTTCCATTTGGTGTCACCAATGGGGTCTCGGTCTTCCAGCGTGCTATGGACCGAATGGTGGACCAGAACGGGTTGCGGGCTACCTTCCCGTACCTGGATAACGTCACCATCTGCGGCCATGACCAGCAGGACCATGACACAAACCTCCAGAACTTTTTGCGCACTGCGTCTCGCCTGAATCTGACCTATAACAGGGAGAAGTGTGTATTCCGTACGCGCAGGTTAGCTATCCTGGGATACGTGGTGGAAAACGGGGTCATCGGCCCTGATCCAGACCGTATGCGCCCCCTTACTGAACTTCCCTTGCCCGCTAGCGCAAAAGCACTGAGGAGATGCCTCGGCTTCTTCTCTTATTATGCGCAGTGGGTCCCCAACTACGCGGACAAAGCCCGTCCGCTCATCAAGTCCACGACTTTCCCACTCACGCCGGAGGCCCAATTGGCCTTCAAGGCTTTGAAAAGCGACATTGCGAAAGCCACGATGCACGCGGTGGATGAATCCATCCCTTTTCAGGTGGAAAGTGATGCATCGGATTTCGCCCTAGCCGCCACACTAAACCAGGCAGGCAGGCCCGTCGCGTTTTTTTCCCGCACCCTTCAAGGTCCCGAAATTCGGCATTCAGCGGTGGAGAAGGAGGCCCAGGCTATTGTGGAGGCCATCAGACACTGGCGCCATTACCTGGCGGGGAAGCGGTTCACCCTGATCACGGATCAGCGATCCGTGGCGTTTATGTTCAGTAACACGCAGAGGGGCAAGATCAAGAATGACAAGATCTTGCGGTGGAGAATTGAGCTCTCCACCTATAATTACGATATTATGTATCGTCCAGGGAAACTCAATGAGCCCTCGGATGCCCTCTCGCGCGGAACATGCGCTACCATGCAGGAGGACCACTTGAACGCCCTCCATGATGACCTGTGCCATCCTGGGGTCACTCGGCTCTACCACTTCATAAAAGCCCGCAACCTGCCCTACTCGGTGGAGGATGTCAGGTCAGTAACGAGAAGCTGTCGGATTTGCGCGGAATGCAAACCGCACTTTTACCGACCTGACCGGGCACAATTGGTCAAGGCCACTCGCCCCTTCGAGAGGCTGAGTGTGGATTTTAAGGGCCCCTTCCCTCAATGGACCGGAACGTGTACTTTCTCAATATCATAGATGAATACTCCCGGTTCCCGTTTGTTGTCCCCTGTGCGGACACGTCGACTGCCACGGTGATCAAGGCATTCCGTGATCTTTTTACCCTGTTCGGGTACCCCTGCTACATACATAGCGACAGAGGCTCGTCGTTCATGAGTAACGACTTGAGGCAATTCCTGCTCTCATACGGGATTGCCTCTAGTAGAACCACGAGTTACAACCCTAGGGGCAACGGACAGGTGGAGAGAGAGAATGCTACAGTCTGGAAGGCTGTCCTATTGGCGCTGAAGTCCAGGGGCCTTCCAGTCTCCCGTTGGCAGGAGGTCCTTCCAAATGCGCTTCATTCCATTCGCTCCCTCCTGTGTACGGCAACCAATGCTATTCCCCACGAGAGGATGTTCTCATTCCCTCGGAAGTCGTCCTCGGGGATCTCATTACCAGCCTGGTTGACGTACCCAGGACCCGTCCTTCTGCGGCGACATGTAAGGGCCCGCAAGTCCGACCCCTTGGTCGAACCGGTCCAACTCCTCCACGCCAACCCTCAGTATGCCTATGTGGCATATCCTGACGGGCGAGAGGACACAGTCTCGATTCGAGACCTGGCGCCCGCAGGGGACGTAGCAACTCCTGTCGCTCCCATACCCCCTGTCACGAATCCCCTATCACTTATTTCTTCCCCGGACGTGGCGCGGTCAGCACCGGGACCAGTGCATAACAGTTATACTCCCATGTACAGCTTGCCTGAGACTCGGAGATCGGCGCCACCACAGAAGGTACCGGGATCCCCTGCACCACCGCTTCACCAGGGTCAACCGGCCCGTGAGTCCTCGAGGGGACAGCCGGACGCTGTTTTGGAGAGAACGCCACCGCAAGCACCTGCTCCGGTGTCACAACCGGTGTTGAGGAGATCACAGCGACGGTGCGGTCCTCCAGACCGTCTGGACTTGTAGATTTTTTTGTATATATGTAGTCTGTTTTCGCACCCCGCCGGCCTTTGTTTTCAAAGGAGGGGTGAATGTGGTGAACCATCGTTGGTTACCACTGTGGGGTTATTCCAATGTTGCTGTTGGGTTAGGGTGTTGACACTGTGGGGTTATTCCTATGTTACTGTTGGGCTAGGGTGTTGACACTGTGGGGTTGTTATAATGTTGTTGTTGGGTTAGGGTGTTTACACTGTGGGATTAATATACCTGTGGTGGATGCTGTTATGGCACATCCCGGTCGGGCCCCGCCTCCTGGGGAGAGGTATAAGACCCTCTGCTCAGGCGGGACCCCTCCAGTCTGGAATGGTGTACTCGTGTTTAAATAGTTCCATTGTTTGTCAATAAAAGCCTTCAATCGCTGAAGCCTTGTACCTCGTGCTTGATTGTCGCGCACCACTAAAACTAGAGGGCATAGGTTTAAGGTGAGAGGGGAGAGATACAAAAGTGTCCAGAGGGGCAATTTTTTCACAGAGGGTGGTGAGTGTCTGGAACGAGCTGCCAGAGGCAGTAGTAGAGGGGGGTACAATTTTATCTTTTAAAAAGCATTCAGACAGTTACATGGGTACGATGGATATAGAGGGAGATGGGCCAATGTGGGCAGTTGGGATTAGCTTAGGTGTTTAAAAAAAAAGGGGCAGCATGGACAAGTTGGGCCGAAGGGCCTGTTTCCATGCTGTAAACCTCTATGACTCTATTTCCCAGAATTCCAAGCTGATGCAGCCAATTTCCCAGAATTCCAAGCTGAGTTTTAAAGTATGGTTAAATTCGCTTAAGTTAGCTTCCAAGCAGAGAGGAATTAGTTCCATTCGGCAGAGATACCTTAAAACAAAGCCCTGTGACGGGGCAAACCACACAGAGGATCCCACAGTGCCCGTGAGCAGGTGAAGTGTCGACCGATCGCGCTGTCAAAGGACCCGTCCAACTGTTGATGGAGAGTAGACTGAGGGAGGAGTGATTGGTTGGATTTGTCCTGTTTCTTGTGGTGGGGAGTAGGATATTAGAGGGGGGACTGGGAGAGTTTGGGTTGCGTTCGGGGTTCCTGGGAATTTAACACATTCTGGCTCCTTCCTGTCCCTCAGGTGAAGGTCTCCCTCCTCGAGGCCCCGGGCTTGAACCTGACGTCCGAGAGCAACGTTGAACACCAAACCTGCGTCTGTTCCATGGACAGTGTGACAATCAGCTGGCAACTAATCGCCACAGGACTGGGTCAGTCTGTAACCCACGCCCAGGCTTCAAACACGGCCTACACTGCAATCAATCAACCCAACCTCCTCTTCCCTGTCCACTGACCCCTGGGTTAGGGAGGGGGGGGTGAATCAGCCTGGGCTCCCGATCCCTGTCCACTGACCCCTGGGTTAGGGAGGGGGGGGGGGGTGAATCAGCCTGGGTTCCTGCTCCCGATCCCTGTCCCCTGACCCCTGGGTTAGGGAGGGGGGTGAATGAGCCCGGGTTCCTGCTCCCGATCCCTGTCCACTGACCCCTGGGTTAGGGAGGGGGGTGAATCAGCCTGGGTTCCTGCTCCCGATCCCTGTCCCCTGACCCCTGGGTTAGGGAGGGGGGTGAATCAGCCTGGGTTCCTGCTCCCGATCCCTGTCCACTGACCCCTGGGTTAGGGAGGGGGGCTGAATCAGCCTGGGTTCCTGCTCCCGATCCCTGTCCCCTGACCCCTGGGTTAGGGAGGGGGGTGAATCAGCCTGGGTTCCTGCTCCCGATCCCTGTCCCCTGACCCCTGGGTTAGGGAGGGGGGTGAATCAGCCCGGGTTCCTGCTCCCGATCCCTGTCCACTGACCCCTGGGTTGGGAGGGGGGGCGGGGAATCAGCCTGGGTTTGTTCTCCCGGTCCCTGTCCAGTTCTCTCTCTGTCTCCCTCTCTCTGCCTCCCTCTCTCTCTGCCCCCCTCTCTCTCTGCCCCTCTCTCTCTCTGCCCCTCTCTCTCTCTGCCCCCCTCTCTCTCTGCCTCCCTCTCTCTCTGCCCCCCTCTCTCTCTCTGCCCCCCTCTCTCTCTCTGCCCCCCTCTCTCTCTCTGCCCCCCTCTCTCTCTGCCTCCCTCTCTCTCTCTGCCCACCTCTCGCTCTCTCTCTGCCCCCCTCTCTCTCTGCCCCCCTCTCTCTCTGCCCCCCTCTCTCTCTGCCCCCCTCTCTCTCTGCCCCCCTCTCTCTCTCTCTCTCTCTCTCTGCCTCCCTCTCTCTCTCTGCCCACCTCTCGCTCTCTCTCTGCCTCCCTCTCTCTCTGCCCCCCCCCCCCGCCTCCCTCTCTCTCTGCCCCCCCCCCGCCTCCCTCTGTCTCTGCCCCCCTCTGTCTCTGCCCCCCTCTGTCTCTGCCCCCCTCTGTCTCTGCCTCCCTCTCTCTCTGCCTCCCTCTCTCTCTCTGCCTCCCTCTCACTCTGCCCCCCTCTCTCTGCCTCCCTCTCTCTCTGCCCCCCCTCACTGCCTCCCTCTCTCTCTCTGCCCCCTCTCTCTCTGCCTCCCTCTCTCTCTGCCCCCCCTCACTGCCTCCCTCTCTTTCTCTGCCCCCTCTCTCTCTGCCTCCCTCTCTCTCTGCCCCTCTCTCTCTCTGCCCCCCTCTCTCTCTGCCTCCCTCTCTCTCTCTGCCCCCTCTCTCTCTGCCTCCCTCTCTCTCTGCCCCCTCTCTCTCTGCCTCCCTCTCTCCCTCCCTCCCTCTCTCCCTCCCTCCCTCTCTCCCTGCCTCCCTCTCCCTGCCTCCCTCTCCCTGCCTCCCTCTCTCAGCCTCCATCTCTCTGCCTCCCTCTCTCTGCCTCCCTCTCTCTGCCTCCCTCTCTCTGTCTCCCTCTCTCCCTCTCTCTCTCTGTCTCCCTCTCTCTCTCTCTCTGTCTCCCTCTCTCTCTCACTGTCTCCCTCTCTCTGTGTCTCTTTCTGTCTCTCTCTGTCTCTCAAACTTTGCCTCTCTGTCTCTCTCTGTCTCTCTCTCTGTTTCTCTGTCCCTCTCTCTCTCTCTCTCTGTCTCTCTCTTTCTCTCTAACTATGCCTCTCAGTCTCTCTCTTTCTGACTCTTTCTCTCTCTCTCTCATTCTTTCTCTCTCTGTCTCTCTCTCACTCTCTCACACTCTCTCTCGCACTCTGTCTCTGTCTCTGTCTCTCTCTGTCTCTCCAATTCTGCCTCTGTCTGTCTCTGTCTGTCTCTGTCTCTCTCTCTCTTTCTGACTCTCTCTCTCTCTCTCACCCTTTCTCTCTCTCTGTCTCTCTCTCACCCTTTCTCTCTCTCTGTCTCTCTCTCACACTCTCTCACACACTCTCTCACTCTCTCCATCTCTCTCTCTCACTCTCTCATTCTCTCTCTCTCACACTCTCTCACACTCTCTCTCTCTCTCTCACACTCTCTCTCACACTCTCTCTCTCACTCTCTCTCTCTCTGTCTCACTCTCACACTCTCTCACACACTCTCTCACTCTCTCCATCTCTCTCTCTCACTCTCTCATTCTCTCTCTCTCACACTCTCTCACACTCTCTCTCTCTCTCTCTCTCTCTCACACGCTCTCTCACGCTCTCTCTCTCACTCTCTCTCTCTCTGTCTCACTCTCTGTCACACTGTCTGTCACACACTCTGTCTCTCTCTGTCTCACTCTCTTTCTCTCTCTCTCTGACCCAGGTGAACAGAATTTAACAGTTTCAGCAGAATCGGTTGCCTCGGACACTCCGTGTGGGAATGAGGTGGTGATTGTTCCAGAGAAAGGAGCCGTCGATATCATCCGTAAACCACTCCTTATCAAGGTCAGTGACTGGATACTGCGAGGCCTGGAGAGAGTGGACGTGGAGAGGATATTTCTGCTCATAGGAAAAACTAGAACCAGAGGGCACACCCTCAGGTTAAAGGGAGAGAGAGAAACAGGGATAAGGAGGAATTTCTTCAGCCAGAGAGTGGGGAATGTGTGGAACTCTTTGCCGCAGAAGGCTGTGGAGGCCGGGTCATTGAGTGTCTTTAAGACAGAGATAGATAGGTTCTTGATCAATAAGGGGACAGGGGTGATGGGGAAAAGGCAGGAGAATGGGGATGAGAAAAATATAGAAACATAGAAAAACTACAGCACAAAACAGGCCCTTCGGCCCCACAAGTTATGCCGAACATATCCCTACCTTTTAGGCCTACCTATAACCCTCCATCCTTTTAAGTCCCATGTACTCATCCAGGAGTCTCTGAAAAGACCCTATTGAGTTTGCCTCCACCACCACTGACGGCAGCCGATTCCACTCGCCCACCACCCTCTGTGTGAAAAACTTCCCCCTAACATTTCCCCTGTACCTACCCCCCAGCACCTTAAACCTGTGTCCTCTCGTAGCAGCCATTTCCACCCTGGGAAAAAGCCTCTGAGAGTCCACCCGATCTATTCCTCTCAACATCATATGTACCTCTATTAGGTCTCCTCTCATCCTATGTCTCTCCAAGGAGAAAAGACCGAGCTCCCTCAGCCTATCCTCATAAGGCATGCCACTCAATCCAGGCAACATCCTTGTAAATCTCCTCTGCACCCTTTCAATCTTTTCCACATCCTTCCTGTAATGAGGCGACCAGAACTGAGCACAGTACTCCAAGTGGGGTCATACGAGGGTCTTATATAGCTGCATCATTATCCCCGGACTCCTAAACTCAATCCCTCGATTGGTAAAGGCCAGCACACCATACGCCTTCTTAACCACCTCCTCCAGTTTTTGTTCAAAGCGTGCAGGAAGGTTTTTTGACTCAGTATGTAGACAGGCCAACTAGAGGTGAGGCTATATTGGATCTGGTGCTGGGAAATGAGCCAGACCAGGTGCTAGACTTGGAAGTTGGTGTGCATTTTGGTGATAGTGACCACAATTCGGTTACGTTCACCTTAGTGATGGAAAGGGATAGGCATGAACCTCGGGCCAGTGGTTTTAGCTGGGGGAAGGGTAATTATGAGGCTATTAGGAGAGAATTAGGAAACATAGGTTGGACTAGGAGATTACAGGGACTGGGAACGTCCGACATGTGGAGTTTTTTCAAGGAGCAGCTACTGCGAGTCTGTGATAGGTATGTCCCTGTCAGGCAAGGAGGAATTGGTAGGGCTAGGGAACCGTGGTGCACCAAAAAAGTTTCTTTGTTGGTTAAAAAGAAAAAGGAGGCTTATGTTCGGATGAGACGTGAGCACTCGGGTAGTGCACTAGAAAGCTTTAGATTGGCTAAGAGGGAGTTGAAGAGCGAGCTTAGAAGGGCTAAAAGGGGACATGAGAAGACTTTGGCGGATAGGGTTAAAGAGAATCCTAAGGCGTTCTATAGGTATGTCAAGAACAGAAGGTTGGTTAGGGCAAGTTTAGGGCCAGTTATAGATGGCAGAGGGAAGTTATGTGTGGAACCGGAGGAGATTGGTGAAGCATTGAACCAATATTTCTCTTCGGTGTTCACGCAAGGGGACATGAATATAGCTGAGGAGGACACTGGGTTGCAAGGGAGTAGAATAGACAGTATTACAGTTGATAAGGAGGATGTGCAGGATATTCTGGAGGGTCTGAAAATAGATAAATCCCCTGGTCCGGATGGGATTTATCCAAGGATTCTCTGGGAGGCAAGAGAAGTGATTGCAGAGCCTCTGGCTCTGATCTTCAGGTCGTCGTTGGCCTCTGGTATAGTACCAGAAGATTGGAGGTTAGCGAATGTTGTCCCATTGTTTAAGAAGGGGAACAGAGACTTCCCCGGGAATTATAGACCGGTGAGTCTCACTTCTGTTGTCGGCAAGATGTTGGAAAAAATTATAAGGGATAGGATTTATAGTTATTTGGAGAGTAATGAATTGATAGGTGATAGTCAGCATGGTTTTGTGGCAGGTAGGTCGTGCCTTACTAACCTTATTGAGTTTTTTGAGAAAGTGACCAAGGAGGTGGATGGGGGCAAGGCAGTGGACGTGGTATATATGGATTTTAGTAAGGCGTTTGATAAGGTTCACCATGGTAGGCTTCTGCAGAAAATGCAGATGTATGGGATTGGGGGGTGATCTAGGAAATTGGATCAGGAATTGGCTAGCGGATAGGAAACAGAGGGTGGTGGTTGATAGTAAATATTCATCATGGAGTGCGGTTACAAGTGGTGTACCTCAGGGATCTGTTTTGGGGCCACTGCTGTTTGTAATATTTATTAATGATCTGGATGAGGGTATAGTTGGGTGGATTAGCAAATTTGCTGATGACACCAAAGTCGGTGGTGTGGTAGACAGTGAGGAAGGGTGTCGTAGTTTGCAGGAAGACTTAGACAGGTTGCAAAGTTGGGCCGAGAGGTGGCGGATGGAGTTTTAATGCGGAGAAAGTGTGAGGTAATTCACTTTGGTAGGAATAACAGATGTGTTGAGTATAGGGCTAACGGGAGGACTTTGAATAGTGTGGAGGAGCAGAGGGATCTAGGTGTATGTTGTGCATAGATCCCTGAAAGTTGGGAATCAAGTAGATAAGGTTGTTAAGAAGGCATATGGTGTCTTGGCGTTTATTGGTAGGGGATTGAATTTAGGAGTCGTAGCGTTATGTTGCAACTGTACACAACTCTGGTGCGGCCGCACTTGGAGTACTGTGTGCAGTTCTGGTCCCCACATTACAGGAAGGATGTGGAGGCTTTGGAGAGGGTGCAGAGGAGGTTTACCAGGATGTTGCCTGGTATGGAGGGGAGATCCTATGAGGAGAGGCTGAGGGATTTGGGATTGTTTTCGCTGGAAAGGCGGCGGCTAAGAGGGGATCTTATTGAAACATATAAGATGATTAGAGGTTTAGATAGGGTGGATAGTGATAGCCTTTTTCCTCTGATGGAGAAATCCAGCACGAGGGGGCATGGCTTTAAATTGAGGGGGGGTAGTTATAGAACCGATGTCAGGGGGTAGGTTCTTTACCCAGAGGGTGGGTGAGGGATTGGAATGCCCTGCCAGCATCAGTAGTAAATGCGCCTAGTTTGGGGGTGTTTTAAGAAGATCCGTAGATAGGTTTCAT
>NW_027592714.1:2500-42500 GCF_964213995.1 Mustelus asterias
ATAGGTCATAGAGTCAGAGAGGTTTACAGCATGGGAACAGTCCCAATTACCCGTGTTTGGCCCATATCCCTCTATACCCATCTTACCGATTGGATAGGTAACTGGCTGTCTGACCGAAGACAGAGGGTGGTGGTGGATGGAAGATTTTCGGATTGGAGGCAGGTTGCTAGCGGAGTGCCGCAGGGATCAGTGCTTGGTCCTCTGCTCTTTGTGATTTTTATTAATGACTTGGAGGAGGGGGCTGAAGGGTGGATCAGTAAATTTGCTGATGACACCAAGATTGGTGGAGTAGTGGATGAGGTGGAGGGCTGTTGGAGGCTGCAAAGAGACATAGACAGGATGCAAAGCGGGGCTGAAAAATGGCAAATGGAGTTTAACCCTGATAAATGTGAGGTGATTCATTTTGGTAGGACTAATTTAAATGTGGATTACAGGGTCAAAGGTAGGGTTCTGAAGACTGTGGAGGAACAGAGAGATCTTGGGGTCCATATCCACAGATCTCTAAAGGTTGCCACTCAAGTGGATAGAGCTGTGAAGAAGGCCTATAGTGTGTTAGCTTTTATTAACAGGGGGTTGGAGTTTAAGAGCCGTGGGGTTATGCCGCAACTGTACAGGACCTTGGTGAGACCACATTTGGAATATTGTGTGCAGTTCTGGTCACCTCACTATAAGAAGGATGTGGAAGCGCTGGAAAGAGTGCAGAGGAGATTTACCAGGATGCTGCCTGGTTTGGAGGGTAGGTCTTATGAGGAAAGGTTGCGGGAGCTAGGGCTGTTCTCTCTGGAGCGGAGGAGGCTGAGGGGAGACTTAATAGAGGTTTATAAAATGATGAAGGGGATAGATAGAGTGAACGTTCAAAGACTATTCCCTCGGGTGGATGGAGCTATTACAAGGGGGCATAACTATAGGGTTCGTGGTGGGAGATACAGGAAGGATATCAGAGGTAGGTTCTTTACGCAGAGAGTGGTTGGGGTGTGGAATGGACTGCCTGCAGTGATAGTGGAGTCAGACACTTTAGGAACATTTAAGCGGTTATTGGATAGGCACATGGAGCACACCAGGATGGTAGGGAGTGGGATAGCGTGATCTTGGTTTCAGATAAAGCTCGGCACAACATCGTGGGCCGAAGGGCCTGTTCTGTGCTGTACTGTTCTATGTTCTATGTATTACCCATGTAACTGTCTAAACGCTTTTTAAAAGACAAAATTGTACCCGCCTCTACTACTGCCTCTGGCAGCTCGTTCCAGACACTCACCACCCTCTGTGTGAAAAAATTGCCCCTCTGGACACTTTTGTATCTCTCACCTTAAACCTATGCCCTGTAGTTTTAGACTCCCCTACCTTTGGGGAAAATATATTGACTATCCAGCTGATCTGTGCCCCTCATTATTTTATAGACCTCTATAAGATCACCCCTCAGCCTCCTACGCTCCAGAGAAAAAAGTCCCAGTCTATCCAGCCTCTCCTTCTAACTCAATCCATCAAGTCCCGGTAGCATCTCAGTAAATCTTTTCTGCACTCTTTCTAGTTTAATAATATCCTTTCTATAATAGGGTGACCAGAACTGTACACAGCATTCCAAGTGTGGCCTTACCAATGTCTTGTACAACTTCAACAAGACGTCCCAACTCCTGTATTCAATGTTCTGACCGATGAAACCAAGCATGCCGACTGCCTTCTTCACCACTCTGTCCACCTGTGACTCCACTTTCAAGGAGCTATGAACCTGTACCCCTCGATCTCTTTGTTCTGTAACTCTTCCCCCAACGCCCCACCATTAACTGAGTAAGTCCTGCCCCTGGTTCGATCGACCAAAATGCATCACCTCGCATTTATCTAAATTAAACTCCATCTGCCATTCGTCAGCCCCACTGGCCCAACTGATCAAGATCCCGTTGCAATTGGAGATAACCTTCTTCACTGTCATCAGGATTCTTGACGAGCCGGTTGGGGGGTTTTAGTTCAGACAGGGGACAGCACGGTCGGCGCGGGCTTGGAGGGCCAAAGGGCCTGTTCCTGTGCTGTAATTTTCTTTGTTCTTTTTAATTACGTTCCCCGAGAGAATAAGAGCAAAGGATGCTGGTTACGTGGAGTCAAGTTGGCCTTTAATGAACAAATTCTCTCCCAATTGGCGCCGCCTCGCTTTCCCTCGAGGGGCCGCCCCCCCCCGCCCCTCACTTGCTCCCCGCCTCCTGCAGTGCCCACAGCAGCCGCTGCGACTCCCGATCCACGGCCTCCGTGTCGCCCGTCTTGACGGCCTGCTGCAGGCGTCCCGCCGATTGCGCTGCCCTCTGGTCCTGCAGCCGGGCGAACAGGTCCCGGAGGTCGCCCTGCTCCCCGGGCAGGGGCCGGGCCACCTGCGGCAGGTTCCAGAGGGGCAAGGGGTCCTCGTAGTCCGACCGCATGCTCCGGCCCTTCTCGCCTGCCGCCTGCGTCTGCAGCTCGGCCTCCTTCTCCTCCTGCGCGCTCCAACTGGGGCAGATGATTCTCTGGAGCAAGGGGAAGGAGTGGAGTGGGGGGGGGGGGGGAAGAGGGGGCAAAAGGTTTAGCCTGGAAATAAGTGGGGGGGGGGGGGGGTGGCGGCAGATGTGACACCACACCTCCCCACCCCCCGCCGAATTCACAGCATAAAAAAATCGCCCGCTACAGAGGGATCTGGGCGTTCTAGCCCATAGCTCCCTGAAAGTGGGCACACAAGTAATAGAGGGTAGCAATATGGCACTCTTGCCTTTATCGGTCATGGCACTCAAAGAACAAAGAACAATACAGCACAGGAACAGGCCCTTCGGCCCTCCAAGCCCGTGCCGCTCCCTGGTCCAAACTAGACCATTCTTTTGTATCCCTCCATTCCCACTCCGTTCATGTGGCTATCTGGATAAGTCTTAAACGTTCCCAGTGTGTCCGCCTCCACCACCTTGCCCGGCAGCGCATTCCAGGCCCCCACCACCCTCTGTGTAAAATATGTCCTTCTCATATCCGTGTTAAACCTCCCCCCCTTCACCTTGAACCTATGACCCCTCGTGAACGTCACCACCGACCTGGGAAGAAGCTTCCCACCGTTCACCCTATCTATGCCTTTCATAATTTTATACACCTCTATTAGGTTTCCCCTCATCCTCCGTCTTTCCAGGGAGAACAACCCCAGTTTACCCAATCTCTCCTCATAACCAAGCCCCTCCATACCAGGCAACATCCTGGTAAACCTCCTCTGCACTCTCTCCAAAGCCTCCACGTCCTTCTGGTAGTGCGGCGACCAGAACTGGACGCAGTATTCCAAATGCGGCCGAACCAACGTTCTATACATCTGCAACTCAGATACCAAGAACATATTAAATTGAAATATGACGTTGTTAAACTTCAGATGATTCGCTCCACCCCACCTCGGCCCCCCCTTTGTTTTCATTCCATTTTATCTCATCTATTTTACTGTTCCCCACCTTATATTTTTTCATGGTCTTTCTTCATTTTTCTTCCCCCTCCCCCCCACTCTTTCCTTCCCTTATTTCCCCCGCTTCCCCTTTTCTACATCCTACCTCTGTCCCATTTCCCCCGCCCCCTTCCCCAACATCTCCGTCTGTCACAGCTTACAGCTTCTCTGGCCATTCGCACCCTTTATTCTCTCCGAGGGCTGCCATTAACAGTTTTTCCCCCTGTTTTTTGCGGCAATGAGTTCATTCCCCGCCCGCCGCAGTATAAATATCTCCCGCTTTCTCTGCCTTTTAGCTTTGACAAAGGGGTCACCTGGACTCAAAACGTCAGCTCTTTTCTCTCCTTACAGATGCTGACGGACCTGCCAAGATTTTCCAGCATTTTCTCTTTTGGTTTCCGATTCCAGCACAGTACAGAAAGAGGCCATTCGGCCCATCGAGTCTGCACCGACCACAATCCCACCCAGGCCCTACCCCTATATCCCTACATATTTTACCCACTAATCCCTCTAACCTACCACGGCACGGTAGCACAGTGGGTTAGCACTGCTCTTTGTGATTTTTATTAATGACTTAGAGGAGGGGGCTGAAGGGTGGGTCAGTAAATTTGCTGATGACACCAAGATTGGTGGAGTAGTGGATGAGGTGGAGGGCTGTTGGAGGCTGCAAAGAGACATAGATAGGATGCAAAGCGGGGCTGAAAAATGGCAAATGGAGTTTAACCCTGATAAATGTGATTCATTTTGGTAGGACTAATTTAAATGTGGATTACAGGGTCAAAGGTAGGGTTCTGAAGACTGTGGAGGAACAGAGAGATCTTGGGGTCCATATCCACAGATCTCTAAAGGTTGCCACTCAAGTGGATAGAGCTGTGAAGAAGGCCTATAGTGTGTTAGCTTTTATTAACAGGGGGTTGGAGTTTAAGAGCCGTGGGGTTATGCTGCAACTGTACAGGACCTTGGTGAGACCGCATTTGGAATATTGCGTGCAGTTCTGGTCACCTCACTATAAGAAGGATGTGGAAGCGCTGGAAAGAGTGCAGAGGAGATTTACCAGGATGCTGCCTGGTTTGGAGGGTAGGTCTTATGAGGAAAGGTTGAGGGAGCTAGGGCTGTTCTCTCTGGAGCGGAGGAGGCTGAGGGGAGACTTAATAGAGGTTTATAAAATGATGAAGGGGATAGATCGAGTGAACGTTCAAAGACTATTTCCTCGGGTGGATGGAGCTATTACGAGGGGGCATAACTATAGGGTTCGTGGTGGGAGATATAGGAAGGATATCAGAGGTAGGTTCTTCACGCAGAGAGTGGTTGGGGTGTGGAATGGACTGCCTGCAGTGATAGTGGAGTCAGACACTTTAGGAACATTTAAGCGGTTATTGGATAGGCACATGGAGCACACCAGGATGGTAGGGAGTGGGATAGCTTGATCTTGGTTTCAGATGAAGGTCGGCACAACATCGTGGGCCGAAGGGCCTGTTCTGTGCTGTACTGTTCTATGTTCTATGTTCTATGCTGCTTCACAGCTCCAGGGTCCCGGGTTCGATTCCCGGCTCAGGTCACTGTCTGTGTGGAGTTTGCACATTCTCCTCGTGTCGTTTTCAAGGTGAGGGGGGGGAGGTTTAACACAGATATCAGAAGGATATATTTTACACAGAGGGTCGTGGGGGCCTGGAATGCGCTGCCGGGCAAGGTGGTGGAGGCGGACACACTGGGAACGTTTAAGACTTATCTAGATAGCCATATGAACGGAGTGGGAATGGAGGGATACAAAAGAGTGGTCTAGTTTGGACCAGGGAGCGGCGCGGGCTAATTGTTCCTTGTTTCTCGTTTCAAGGCTTCATTCTATGATCATCTTGCTGGTGCCAGTACAGAGCGAGACTGCGGATAGTTGGGAACCTGTCTCGGGGGCAGGGAATTCAGATGGTGTTCGTGGAAGTGGAAATGACTAGGGTTGGGAAGCATTTTCCGATCAGGGCCAGTGTGATCTCCTGGACTCGTTTCGATCGCCTCAGGGGGTCGGAGAGGAATTTCCCAGATTTTCTTTTCCCCATATTGGCCCTGGGGTTTTTCACTCTGGGTTTTCGCCTCTCCCTGGAGATCACATGGTCTGGAATGGGGGGGTGGGGGTGAGTTAATAGGTTGTGATGAACAAAGCATCGTAGCTGTGAGGGACAGCTCAGTGGATAGGATATTGGTATGTAGATAGGCTGGAAAATTGGGCGGGGATCCTGGATTCAGGATTCAATCCTGGACCGGGGAGCGGCGCGGGCTTGGAGGGCCGAAGGACCTGTTCCTGTGCTGTATTGTTCTTTGTTCTTTGTCTGTGTGGGTTTCCTCCGGGTGCTCCGGTTTCCCTCCCACAGTCCAAAGATGTGCGCGTTAGGTTGATTGGCCAGGTTAAAAATTGCCCCTTAGTCTCCTGGGATGCGTAGGTTAGAGGGATTAGTGGGTAAAATATGTAGGGATATGGGGGTAGGGCCTGGGTGGGACTCGATGGGCCGAATGGACTCTTTCTGTACTGTCGGGTTTCTATTCTATTCTATTCTACGCATCTCAGGACACTAAGGGGCAATTTTAGCACGGCCAATCAACCTAACCCGCACATCTTTGGACTGTGGGAGGAAACCGGAGCACCCGGAGGAAACCCACGCAGACACGAGGAGAATGTGCAGACTCCACACAGACAGTGACCCAAGCTGGGAATCGAACCCTGGAGTTGTGAAGCAGCAGTGCTAACCACTGTGCTACCGTGCCACCCATAGAGTCATAGCGGTTTACGGCATGGAAATAGGCCCTTCGGCCCAACTTGTCCATGCCGCCCTTTTTTTTTTAAACCCCTAAGCTAATCCCAACTGCCCGCACGGTAGGTTGTTGCGTCAGGATCAATCTCACGGGATCCAGGGGTGACTCACGAATAGACACGGTGTTGTAGGTGATGGTCCAAAAGCAATTAAATTGATTGAGGGAGGGAAAAGGGCGAAGGGTTGCGCAGGGGGGCAGGGGTTGCGTGGGGGGGGGAGGAGGCGTTGGGCAGGGGAGGGGCGAGGGGTCACGGGTGGGAGGCGGTGGGCAGGGTGGGGGGGAGGGGTTCGGGCTGGGGAGGGGGTGAGTGGTTGCAGGGGACGATCTATCTTCAATAGATCGGTCGGAGACTTGGGCGGAGAGGTGGCAGATGGAGTTTAATCCGGACGAATGTGAGGTGATGCATTTTGGAAGGTCTAATACAGATGGGAAATATACAGTCAATGGCAGAACACTGAAGAGTATTGATAGGCAGAGGGATCTGGGTGTACAGGTACACAGGTCACTGAAAGTGGCAACGCAGGTGGAGAAGGTAGTCAAGAAGGCATACGGCATGCTTGCCTTCATCGGCCGGGGTATTGAGTTTAAAAATTGGCAAGTCATGTTGCAGCTTTATAGAACCTTAGTTAGGCCGCACTTGGAATCTAGTGTTCAATTCTGGTCGCCACACTACCAGAAGGATGTGGAGGCTTTGGAGAGGGTACAGAAAAGATTTACCAGGATGTTGCCTGGTATGGAGGGCATTAGCTATGGGGAGAGGTTGGAGAAACTTGGTTTGTTCTCACTGGAACGACGGAGGTTGAGGGGCGACCTGATAGAAGTCAACAAGATTATGAGAGGCATGGACAGAGTGGATAGTCAGAAGCTTTTTCTCAGGGTGGAAAGGGTAGTGGAAGCGGATACGATAGTGACTTTTAAGGGGCGTCTTGGCAAAATCAGGAATAGGATGGGAATGGAGGGATATGGTCCCCGGAAGGGTCGGGGGTTTTAGTTAAGTCGGGCAGCATGGTCGGTGCAGGCTTGGAGGGCCGAAGGTCCTGTTCCTGTGCTGTAATTTTCTTTGTTCTTTGAGGTATCTAAATGGATACAAAATTGGCTTCTTGACAGAAGCCAGAGGGTGGTTGTAGACGGTTGTTTTTCAAACTGGAGGCCTGTGACCAGCGGTGTGCCTCAGGGATCAGTGCTGGGTCCACTGTTATTTGTCATTTATATTAATGATTTGGATGAGAATATAGGAGGCATGGTTACTAAGTTTGCAGATGACACCAAGATTGGTGGCAGAGTGGACAGTGAAGAAGGTTATCTCGGATTGCAACGGGATCTTGATCAGTTGGGCCAGTGGGCTGACGAATGGCAGATGGAGTTTAATTTAGACAAATGCGAGGTGATGCATTTTGGTCAATCGAACCAGGGGCAGGACTTACTCAGTTAATGGTCGGGCGTTGGAGAGAGTTACAGAACAAAGAGATCTCGGGTACGGGTTCATAGCTCCTTGAAAGTGGAGTCACAGGTGGACAGAGTGGTGAAGAAGGCATTCGGCATGCTTGGTTTCATCGGTCAGAACATTGAATACAGGAGTTGGGACGTCTTGTTGAAGTTGTACAAGACATTGGTAAGGCCACACTTGGAATACTGTGCACAGTTCCGGTCACCCTATTATAGAAAGGATATTATTAAACTAGAAAGAGTGCACAAAAGATTTACTGGGATGCTACCGGGACTTGATGGATTGAGTTAGAAGGAGAGGCTGGATAGACTGGGACTTTTTTCTCT
Organism: Mustelus asterias; assembly: GCF_964213995.1. Lineage (NCBI taxonomy): Eukaryota > Metazoa > Chordata > Chondrichthyes > Carcharhiniformes > Triakidae > Mustelus > Mustelus asterias. The sequence goes on from NW_027592714.1 coordinate 10,503, forward strand.
GGAGCGTAGGAGGCTGAGGGGTGATCTTATAGAGGTCTATAAAATAATGAGGGGCACAGATCAGCTAGATAATCAATATCTTTTCCCAAAGGTAGGGGAGTCTAAAACTAGAGGGCATAGGTTTAAGGTGAGAGGGGAGAGATACAAAAGGGTCCAGAGGGGCAGTTTTTTCACACAGAGGGTGGTGAGTGTCTGGAACGAGCTGCCAGGGGTAGTAGTAGAGGCGGGTACAATTTTGTCTTTTAAAAAGCGTTTAGACAGTTACATGGGTACGATGGGCATAGAGGGATATGGGCCTAACGCAGGCAACTGGGACTCACTTAGAGGTTATGAAAAAAGGGGCGGCATGGACAAGTTGGGCCGAAGGGCCTGTTTCCATGCTGTAAAACTCTTATGATTAGTGGGAGGGGGAAGGAGGAAGAGACAGGTAATTGGAACCAACGCCACAATCAGATCGGCCATCTTATTGAATGGGATAGTAGGACTGGAGGGGGCAGAGTGGCCAACACCTCCTCCAAATTGGACATCCTAGTCAAATTAGCCATGCTCCCGGTCATGTTCCCTCGCTCATAGGTAGACCCCCAACCCCCACTCCCCCTGCCCCCCCCTCCACGACCCTCACTCCCACCCCCGCGCACTCACCTTGGCGTAGAAGTTGCCAGTGGCACAGCGGTGTGTGGCGAATTCGCAGAAGTCCGGGAAGTTCGGAAACCCAGGAATGTCACTGCAGACGGGCGCTTGGGGGTGGGGTAGACAGGGAGGGCGAGAGAGAGAGAGACGGAGAATGTCAACATTACAGAGGTTGTCACTAATTATCCCAAACTAATTCCATCCACCTCACTGGCCCCCCCCCGCGAAACTGCCTTCACTCTCAGTCTCAAGACATCACCGCTATCTTGAAACCGCCACAGTCCGCGTGTTGGTCGTAATGATTGACAGTCTCCCGAATATGGTCACAAATCTACCCCAACGACTGACAGTCTCCCGAATATGGTCACAAATCTACCCCAACGACTGACAGTCTCCCGAATATGGTCACAAATCTACCCCAACAACTGACAGTCTCCTGAATATGGTCACAAATCCACCCCAACGACTGACAGTCTCCCGAATATGGTCACAAATCTACCCCAACGACTGACAGTCTCCCGAATATGGTCACAAATCCACCCCAACGACTGACAGTCTCCCGAATATGGTCACAAATCTACCCCAGCGACTGACAGTCTCCCGAATATGGTCACAAATCTACCCCAACAACTGACAGTCTCCCGAATATGGTCACAAATCTACCCCAGCGACTGACAGTCTCCCGAATATTGTCACAAATCTACCCCCAACGACTGACAGTCCCCTGAATATGGTCACAAATCTACCCCCAACGACTGACAGTCCCCCGAATATGGTCGCAAATCTACCCCCAACGACTGACAGTCCCCCGAATATGGTCACAAATCTACCCCCAACGACTGACAGTCCCCCGAATATGGTCGCAAATCTACCCCCAACGACTGACAGTCCCCCGAATATGGTCACAAATCTACCCCAACGACTGACAGTCCCCCGAATATGGTCACAAATCTACCCCAACAACTGACAGTCTCCCGAATATGGTCACAAATCTACCCCAACGACTGACAGTTTCCCGAATATGGTCACAAATCTACCCCAACGACTGACAGTCCCCCGAATATGGTCACAAATCTACCCCAACGACTGACAGTTTCCCGAATATGGTCACAAATCTACAATGATTGAGCATAATTCTCTCCCCAACTATCTTCAGCTGCTTCATCAGTGACCTTCCCTCCATCGTAATGTCAAAAGTTGGGTGGGACGTCCACTGGCGTCTGCACCATGGTAGGTTGTTGCATAAGGTTAAATCTCACAGGATCCAGAGTGAGGTATCTAAATGGATATAAAATTGGCTTGATGACAGAAGGCAGAGGGTGGTTGTAGAGGGTTGACCAGCGGTGTGCCTCAGGGATCAGTGCTGGGCCCACTGTTATTTGTCATTTATATTAATGATTTGGATGAGAATATAGGAGGCATGGTTAGTAAGTGTGCAGATGACACCAAGATTGGTGACATAGTGACAGTGAAGAAAGTTATCTCCAATTGCAATTTCATAAATGACCTGGATGAGGAAGTGGAGGGATGGGTTGGTAAGTTTGCCGACGACACGAAGGTTGGTGGCGTTGTGGATAGTCTGGAGGGATGTCAGAAGTTACAGAGGGACATAGATAGGATGCAAGACTGGGCAGAGAAGTGGCAGATGGACTTCAACCCAGATAAATGCGTCGTGGTCCATTTTGGAAGGTCAAATGGGATGAAGGAGTACAATATAAAGGGAAAGACTCTTAGTACTGTAGAGGATCAGAAGGACCTTGGGGTCCGGGTCCATAGGACTCTGAAATCGGCCCCGCAGGTGGAGGAGGTGGTTAAGAAGGCGTATGGTGTGCTGGCCTTTATCAATCGAGGGATTGAGTTCGGGAGTCCGGGGATAATGATGCAGCTATATAAGACCCTCGTCAGACCCCACTTGGAGTACTGTGCTCAGTTCTGGTCGCCTCACTATAGGAAGGATGTGGGAAAAGATTGAAAGGGTGCAGAGGAGATTTACAAGGATGTTGCCTGGATTGAGTGGCATGCCTTATGAGGATAGGCTGAGGGAGCTCGGTCTTTTCTCCTTGGAGAGACGTCGGATGAGAGGAGACCTAATAGAGGTGTATAAGATGTTGAGAGGCATAGATCGGGTGGACTCTCAGAGGCTTTTTCCCAGGGTGGAAATGTCTGCTACGAGAGGACACAGGTTTAGGGTGCTGGGGGGTAGGTACAGGGGAGATGTTAGGGGTAGGTTTTTCACACAGAGGGTGGTGGGCGAGTGGAATCGGCTGCCGTCAGTGGTGGTGGAGGCAAACTCAATAGGGTCTTTTAAGAGACTCCTGGATGAGTACATGGAGCTTAATAGGATGGAGGGTTATAGGTAGGTCTAGAAGGTAGGGATGTGTTCGGCACAACTTGTGGGGCCGAAGGGCCTGTTTGTGCTGTAGTTTTTCTATGTTTCTATGCAATGGGATCTTGATCAATTGGGCCAGTGGGCTGACGAATGGCAGATGGAGTTTAATTTAGACAAATGCGAGGTGATGCATTTTGGAAGATTGAACCAGGGCAGGACTTACTCAGTTAATGGTGGGGCGTTGGGGAGAGTTACAGAACAAAGAGATCTCGGGGTACATGTTCATAGCTCCTTGAAAGTGGAGTCACAGGTGGACAGAGTGGTGAAGAAGGCATTCGGCATGCTTGGTTTCATCGGTCAGAACATTGAATACAGGAGTTGGGACGTCTTGTTGAAGTTGTACAAGACATTGGTAAGGCCACACTTGGAATAGAATCACAGAATCACAGAAACCCTACAGTACAGAAAGAAGCCATTCGGCCCATCGAGTCTGCACCGACCACAATCCCACCCAGGCCCTACCCCCATATTCCGACATATTTTACCCACTAATCCCTCTAATCTACGCATCCCAGGATACTAAGGGGCAATTTTTAGCATGGCCAATCAACCTAACCCGCACATCTTTGGACTGTGGGAGGAAACCAGAGCACCCGGAGGAAACCCACGCAGGCACGAGGAGAATGTGCAAACTCCACACAGACAGTGACCCAAGCCGGGAATCGAACCCAGGTCCCTGGAGCTGTGAAGCAGCAGTGCGAACCACTGTGCTACCGTGCCGCCCAGTACTGTGTACAGTTCTGGTCACCCTATTATAGAAAGGATATTATTAAACTAGAAAGAGTGCAGAAATGATTTACTAGGATGCTACCGGGACTTGATGGTTTGAGTTATAAGGAGACGCTGGATAGACTGGGACTTTCAGTCGTTGGGGTAGATTTGTGACCATATTCGGGGGACTGTCAGTCGTTGGGGTAGATTTGTGACCATATTCGGGAGACTGTCAGTCATTGGGGCAGATTTGTGACCATATTCGGGGGACTGTCAGTCGTTGGGGTAGATTTGTGACCATATTCGGGGGACTGTCAGTCGTTGGTGTAGATTTGTGACCATATTCGGGAGACTGTCAGTCGTTGGGGTAGATTTGTGACCATATTTGGGGGACTGTCAGTCGTTGGGGCAGATTTGTGACCATATTCGGGGGACTGTCAGTCGTGGGGCAGATTTGTGACCATATTCGGGGGACTGTCAGTCGTTGAGGGTAAATTTGTGACCATATTCGGGGGACTGTCAGTCGTTGGGGCAGATTTGTGACCATATTCGGGAGACTGTCAGTCATTGTGTGTAGAGTTGTGACCATATTCGGGGGACTGTCAGTCGTTGGGGCAGATTTGTGACCATATTCGGGAGACTGTCAGTCGTTGGGGCAGATTTGTGACCATATTCGGGAGACTGTCAGTCGTTGGGGTGGATTTGTGACCATATTCGGGGGACTGTCAGTCGTTGGGGCAGATTTGTGACCATATTCGGGGGACTGTCAGTCGTTGGGGTAGATTTGTGACCATATTCGGGGGACTGTCAGTCGTTGGTGTAGATTTGTGACCATATTCGGGAGACTGTCAGTCGTTGGGGTAGATTTGTGACCATATTTGGGGGACTGTCAGTCGTTGGGGCAGATTTGTGACCATATTCGGGGGACTGTCAGTCGTGGGGCAGATTTGTGACCATATTCGGGGGACTGTCAGTCGTTGAGGGTAAATTTGTGACCATATTCGGGGGACTGTCAGTCGTTGGGGCAGATTTGTGACCATATTCGGGAGACTGTCAGTCATTGTGTGTAGAGTTGTGACCATATTCGGGGGACTGTCAGTCGTTGGGGCAGATTTGTGACCATATTCGGGAGACTGTCAGTCGTTGGGGTAGATTTGTGACCATATTCGGGAGACTGTCAGTCGTTGGGGTGGATTTGTGACCATATTCGGGGGACAGTCAGTCGTTGGGGCAGATTTGTGACCATATTCGGGGGACTGTCAGTCGTTGGGGGTAAATTTGTGACCATATTCGGGGGACTGTCAGTCGTTGGGGCAGATTTGTGACCATATTCGGGAGACTGTCAGTCGTTGGGGTGGATTTGTGACCATATTTGGGGGACTGTCAGTCGTTGGGGCGAATTTGTGACCATATTCGGGGGACTGTCAGTCGTTGGGGGTAGATTTGTGACCATATTCGGGGGACTGTCAGTCGTTGGGGTAGATTTGTGACCATATTCGGGGGACTGTCAGACGTTGGTGTAGATTTGTGACCATATTCGGGAGACTGTCAGTCGTTGGGGGTAGATTTGTGACCATATTTGGGGGACTGTCAGTCGTTGGGGCGAATTTGTGACCATATTCGGGAGACTGTCAGTCGTTGGGGGTAGATTTGTGACCATATTTGGGGGACTGTCAGTCGTTGGGGCAGATTTGTGACCATATTCGAGGGACTGTCAGTCGTTGGGGCAGATTTGTGACCATATTTGGGGGACTGTCAGTCGTTGTGTATTCTCACCTTTCGGAATCACGCCGTGGTTCTCCACCACGTCCAGAATCTTGATCTCGGCGTCCTCGCAGCCCGCCTGCAGACGCTTGCGACACACCAGCGCCGCCCGGGAGGGGGGCTTGAGCGGGCCGAAGAACTCTCGGTACTCGGCGCCGGAGAGGGGGGAGCCCAGCTCGGCCGGACGGGCACTGGGCAAAGCTTCCAGGGGGCGACACAGAGCCAGGAGGGCTGGAAAGAGAGAGAGAGTCAGGGCGATGGAGGGGAGAGTGTGTCGGGTCGGGGGTCAGAGGTCAGAGGGTGGGGGGCAGTAGGTGAAGGATGGAAGAACATCTCACTGCCCTAACCCCATGCTCCTCCCAGGAGGGTCCAGGGGAGGGAGGACACCCAATTCCCCCCATCTCTACAGCCCCTGTTTGCGAGTTACTGGTTACACAGGGAGTTCGGGAAGGGGACGTTCCTCGAATCTATCCCTTCTTCTCCAATCAAGGCTCTTTTCCCCCCCATGCTCAAAAAGTTGATTTATTAGTGTCACAAGTCGGCTACATTAACACCGCAATGAAGTTACTGTGAGAATCCCCCTAGTCGCCCACACTCCTGTTCGGGTTACACTGCGGGAGAATTTAGCACGGCCCAATGCACCCTAACCAGCACGTCTTTCAGACTGTGGGAGGAAACCGGAGCACCCGGAGGAAACCCACGCAGACACGGGGAGAACGTGCAGACTCCGCACAGACAGTGACCCGAGCCGGGAATCGAACCCGGGTCCCTGGCGCTGTGAGGCAGCAGCGCTAACCCACCGTGGCACCCACAGAGAGACTGAGAGGAAGGGACAGAGAGAGAGAGAGAGAGATAGAGAGAGAGAGAGAGACAGAGAGAGAGCGAGAGAGACAAGAGCGAGAGAGTCAGAGAGAGAGACAGAGAGAGAGAGACAGAGGGAGAGAGACAGACAAAGAGGCAGAGAGAGAGACATAGAGAGAGAGAGAAACAAAGAGAAAGAGAGAGACAGAGAGAAAGAGAGAAAGAAAGAGGCAGATAGATAGAGAGAGAGAGAGAGAGAAAGTGAAAGTGATAGACAGAGAGACGGAGAACTTGAGGGAGTTGATATTTCCTTTTAATAGGGTTAGATACAGAGTAAAGCTCCCTCTACACTGTCCCCATCAAACACTCCCAGGACAGGTACAGCACGGGGTTAGATACAGAGTAAAGCTCCCTCTACACTGTCCCCATCAAACACTCCCAGGACAGGTACAGCACGGGGTTAGATACAGAGTAAAGCTCCCTCTACACTGTCCCGATCAAACACTCCCAGGACAGGTACAGCACGGGGTTAGATACAGAGTAAAGCTCCCTCTACACTGTCCCCATCAAACACTCCCAGGACAGGTACAGCACGGGGTTAGATACAGAGTAAAGCTCCCTCTACACTGTCCCCCATCAAACACTCCCAGGACAGGTACAGAACAAAGAACAAAGAACAGCGAACAGTACAGCACAGGAAACAGGCCCTTCGGCCCTCCAAGCCTGTGCCGCTCCTTGGTCCAACTAGACCAATCGTTTGTATCCCTCCATTCCCAGGCTGCTCATGTGACTATCCAGGTAAGTCTTAAACGATGTCAGCGTGCCTGCCTCCACCACCCTACTTGGCAGCGCATTCCAGGCCCCCACCACCCTCTGTGTAAAAAACGTCCCTCTGATGTCTGAGTTATACTTCGCCCCTCTCAGCTTGAGCCCGTGACCCCTCGTGATCGTCACCTCCGACCTGGGAAAAAGCTTCCCACTGTTCACCCTATCTATACCCTTCATAATTTTGTACACCTCTATTAGATCTCCCCTCATTCTCCGTCTTTCCAAGGAGAACAACCCCAGTCTACCCAATCTCTCCTCATAGCTAAGACCCTCCATACCAGGCAACATCCTGGTAAACCTTCTCTGCACTCTCTCCAATGCCTCCACGTCCTTCTGGTAGTGCGGCGACCAGAACTGGACGCAGTACTCCAAATGCGGCCTAACCAGCGTTCTATACAGCTGCATCATCAGACTCCAGCTTTTATACTCTATACCCCGTCCTATAAAGGCAAGCATACCATATGCCTTCTTCACCACCTTCTCCACCTGTGTTGCCACCTTCAAGGATTTGTGGACTTGCACACCCAGGTCCCTCTGTGTTTCTATACTCCTGATGACTCTGCCATTTATTGCATAACTCCTCCCTACATTATTTCTTCCAAAATGCATCACTTCGCATTTATCCGGATTAAATTCCATCTGCCACCTCTCCGCCCAATTTTCCTGCCTATCTATATCCTGCTGTATTGCCCGACAATGTTCATCGCTATCCGCAATTCCAGCCATCTTTGTGTCATCCGCAAACTTGCTGATTACACCAGTTACACCTTCTTCCAAATCATTTATATATATCACAAATAGCAGAGGTCCCAGTACAGAGCCCTGCGGAACACCACTGGTCACAGACCTCCAGCCGGAAAAAGACCCTTCGACCACTACCCTCTGTCTCCTATGGCCAAGCCAGTTCTCCACCCATCGAGCTACTTCTCCTTGTATCCCATGAGCCTTAACCTTCTTAACCAACCTGCCATGTGGGACTTTGTCAAATGCCTTACTGAAATCCATATAGACGACATCCACGGCCCTTCCTTCATCAACCGTTTTTGTCACTTCCTCAAAAAACTCCACCAAATTTGTAAGGCACGACCTCCCTCTTACAAAACCATGCTGTCTGTCACTAATGAGATTGTTCCGTTCTAAATGCACATACATCCTGTCTCTAAGAATCCTCTCCAACAACTTCCCTACCACGGACGTCAAGCTCACCGGCCTATAATTTCCTGGGTTATCCCTGCTACCCTTCTTAAACAACGGGACCACATTCGCTATCCTCCAATCCTCAGGGACCTCACCCGTGTCCAAAGAAGCGACAAAGATTTCCGTCAGAGGCCCAGCAATTTCCTCTCTCGTCTCCCTGAGCAGTCGAGGATAGATGCCATCAGGCCCTGGGGCTTTGTCAGTTTTAATGTTCCCTAAAAAACCTAACACTTCCTCTCTCGTAATGGAGATTTTCTCTAACGGGTCAACACCTCTCTCCGAGACACTCCCGGTTAACACGCCCCTCTCCTTCGTGAATACCGATGCAAAGTATTCATTTAGGATCTCCCCTATTCCCTTGGGTTCTAAGCATAATTCCCCTCCTTTGTCCCTGAGAGGTCCGATTTTCTCCCTGACAACTCTTTTGTTCCTAACGTATGAATAGAATGCCTTAGGATTCTCCTTAATCCTGCCTGCCAAGAACATCTCGTGCCCTCTTTTTGCCCTTCTAACTCCCCGTTTGAGATCTTTCCTACTCTCTCTGTATTCCTCCAGAGCTCCATCTGTTTTCAGTTGCCTGGACTTAACGTACGCCTCCCTTTTCATTTTAATCAGATCCTCAATTTCCCTGGTTATCCACGGCTCTCGAATCCTACCTTTCCTATCTTTCCTTTTTACAGGCACATGCCTATCCTGCAGCCTTATCAATAGTTCCTTAAAAGACTCCCACATGCCAGACGCGGACTTACCCTCGAACATCCTCTCCCAATCAACATCCACCAATTCCTGCCTAATCCGGCTATAGTCAGCCTTCCCCCAATTTAGCACCCTGCCCGTAGGACAGCAATCATCCTTGTCCATTACTATCCTAAAGTTAACAGAGTTGTGGTCACTATTTGCCACATGTTCCCCTACCGAAACTTTGACGACCTGACTGGGCTCATTTCCCAGAACTAGGTCCAGTATAGCCCCCTCTCTAGTCGGGCTGTCTACATACTGTTCCAAAGAACCTTCCAGTACGCATTTTACAAATTCCTCCCCGTCCGGTCCCCCAGCTCTAAGCACTTTCCAGTCTGTGCCAGGGAAATTAAAGTCCCCCACTACAACAACCCTATTTTTTCTGCACCTATCCAGAATCTCCTGACATATCCTTTCCTCCACTTCCCGTGGGCTGTTGGGTGGTCTGTAGTACACCCCCAGCATAGTGACTGCACCCTTCCTGTTTCTGAGTTCCACCCACAGCGACTCAGTACATGACCCCTCTCAGTTGTCTACCCTCTGCACCGCGGTAATATGCTCCTTAACTAATATCGCTACTCCCCCACCTTTTTTAGCCCCTCCTCTGTCTCGCCTAAAACACTGATACCCCGGAATAGTCAGCTGCCAGTCCTGTCCTTCTTTTAACCAAGTTTCCGTCACCGCAACCACATCCAAATTCCGCACAAGCATTAAGGCCCTAAGTTCGTCTGTTTTACCCGTTACGCTCCTCGCATTGAAGCAGATGCACTCCAGACCTCCAGGCCCAGTCAGGTCCTCCTCCTCCAGAGTGCTCCTCTTCTTAGCTAGCCTTGCCCTGGCCCCCAGCTCGACCCCAGCCTCAGTATTTACTGACCTCCTGTTTTGTTCCCCACCCCCCTGCCACACTAGTTTAAATCCTGCCGAAACACTCGAGCAAAACTCCCAGCCAGGAGATTTGCTCCCTTCCAGTTAAGGTGTAACCCATCCTTTCTGTACAGTTGCCATCCTGACTTGAAGATTTCCCAGTTATCTATGAATTTAAAACCCTCCCTCTTGCACCAGTCCTTTCGCCACGCGTTCAACGGTAGAATCTCCCTGTTCCGAGCCTCACTTGCACTCGACACCGGGAGCAGTCCAGAGATTGCTACACTGGAGGTCTTACTTTTTAGCCTAGCACCCAACTCCCTGAATTTCTCTCGTATGACCCCCCTGCTCTTCCTACCTACATCATTTCCCCCAATGTGTACAATCAGCACGGAGTTAGATACAGAGTAAAGCTCTCTCTGCACTGTCCCCATCAAACACTCCCAGGACAGGTACAGCACGGGGTTAGATACAGAGTAAAGCTCCCTCTACACTGTCCCCCATCAAACACTCCCAGGACAGGTACAGCACGGGGTTAGATACAGAGTAAAGCTCCCTCTACACTGTCCCATCAAACACTCCCAGGACAGGTACAGAACGGGGTTAGATACAGAGTAAAGCTCTCTCTGCACTGTCCCCATCAAACACTCCCAGGACAGGTACAGCACGGGGTTAGATACAGAGTAAAGCTCCCTCTACACTGTCCCCATCAAACAGTCCCAGGCAGGTACAGCACGGGGTTAGATACAGTGTAAAGCTCCCTCGACACTGTCCCCCATCAAACACTCCCTGGACAGGTACAGCACGGGTTAGATACAGAGTAAAGCTTCCCTCTACACTGTCCCCCCATCAAACATTCCCCACGAACAGGTACAGCACGGGGTATAAGATACAGAGTAAAGCTCCCTCTACACTGTCCCCATCAAACACTCCCAGGACAGGTACAGCACGGGGTTGATACAGAGTAAAGCTCCCTCTACACTGTCCCCATCAAACACTCCCAGGACAGGTACAGCACGGGGTTAGATACAGAGTAAAGCTCCCTCTGCACTGTCCCCATCAAACACTCCCAGGACAGGTACAGCACGGGGTTAGATACAGAGTAAAGCTCCCTCTACACTGTCCCCATCAAACACTCCCAGGACAGGTACAGCACGGGGTTAGATACAGAGTAAAGCTCCCTCTACACTGTCCCCATCAAACACTCCCTGGACAGGTACAGCACGGGGTTAGATACAGAGTAAAGCTCCCTCTACACTGTCCCCATCAAACACTCCCAGGACAGGTACAGCACGGGGTTAATACAGAGTAAAGCTCCCTCTACACTGTCCCCATCAAACACTCCCAGGACAGGTACAGCACGGGGTTAGATACAGAGTAAAGCTCCCTCTACACTGTCCCCATCAAACACTCCCAGGACAGATACAGCACGGGGTTAGATACAGAGTAAAGCTCCCTCTACACTGTCCCCCCATCAAACACTCCCAGGACAGGTACAGCACGGGGTTAGATACAGAGTAAAGCTCCCTCTACACTGTCCCCATCAAACACTCCCAGGACAGGTACAGCACGGGGTTAGATACAGAGTAAAGCTCCCTCTACACTGTCCCCCATCAAACACTCCCAGGACAGGTACAGCACGGGGTTAGATACAGAGTAAAGCTCCTCTACACTGTCCCCATCAAACACTCCCAGGACAGGTACAGCACGGGGTTAGATACAGAGTAAAGCTCCCTCTACACTGTCCCCATCAAACACTCCCAGGACAGGTACAGCACGGGGTTAGATACAGAGTAAAGCTCCCTCTACACTGTCCCCCATCAAACACTCCCAGGACAGGTACAGCACGGGGTTAGATACAGAGTAAAGCTCCCTCTACACTGTCCCCATCAAAACACTCCCAGGACAGGTACAGCACGGGGTTAGATACAGAGTAAAGCTCCCTCTACACTGTCCCCATCAAACACTCCCAGGACAGGTACAGCACGGGGTTAGATACAGAGTAAAGCTCCCTCGACACTGTCCCCATCAAACACTCCCAGGACAGGTACAGCACGGGGTTAGATACAGAGTAAAGCTCCCTCTACACTGTCCCCCATCAAACACTCCCTGGACAGGTACAGCACGGGGTTAGATACAGAGTAAAGCTCCCTCTACACTGTCCCCCATCAAACACTCCCAGGACAGGTACAGCACGGGGTTAGATACAGAGTAAAGCTCCCTCTACACTGTCCCCATCAAACACTCCCAGGACAGGTACAGCACGGGGTTAGATACAGAGTAAAGCTCCCTCTACACTGTCCCCCATCAAACACTCCCAGGACAGATACAGCACGGGGTTAGATACAGAGTAAAGCTCCCTCTACACTGTCCCCCATCAAACACTCCCAGGACAGGTACAGCACGGGGTTAGATACAGAGTAAAGCTCCCTCTACACTGTCCCCATCAAACACTCCCAGGACAGGTACAGCACGGGGTTAGATACAGAGTAAAGCTCCCTCTACACTGTCCCCCATCAAACACTCCCAGGACAGGTACAGCACGGGGTTAGATACAGAGTAAAGCTCCCTCTACACTGTCCCCATCAAACACTCCCAGGACAGGTACAGCACGGGGTTAGATACAGAGTAAAGCTCCCTCTACACTGTCCCCATCAAACACTCCCAGGACAGGTACAGCACGGGGTCAGATACAGAGTAAAGCTCCCTCTACACTGTCCCCCATCAAACACTCCCAGGACAGGTACAGCACGGGGTTAGATACAGAGTAAAGCTCCCTCTACACTGTCCCCATCAAACATTCCCAGGACAGGTACAGCACGGGGTTAGATACAGAGTAAAGCTCCCTCTACACTGTCCCCATCAAACACTCCCAGGACAGGTACAGCACGGGGTTAGATACAGAGTAAAGCTCCCTCTACACTGTCCCCATCAAACACTCCCAGGACAGGTACAGCACGGGGTTAGATACAGAGTAAAGCTCCCTCTACACTGTCCCCCATCAAACACTCCCAGGACAGATACAGCACGGGGTTAGATACAGAGTAAAGCTCCCTCTACACTGTCCCCATCAAACACTCCCAGGACAGGTACAGCACGGGGTTAGATACAGAGTAAAGCTCCCTCTACACTGTCCCCCATCAAACACTCCCAGGACAGGTACAGCACGGGGTTAGATACAGAGTAAAGCTCCCTCTACACTGTCCCCCATCAAACACTCCCAGGACAGGTACAGCACGGGGTTAGATACAGAGTAAAGCTCCCTCTACACTGTCCCCATCAAACACTCCCAGGACAGGTACAGCACGGGGTTAGATACAGAGTAAAGCTCCCTCTACACTGTCCCCCATCAAAAACTCCCAGGACAGGTACAGCACGGGGTTAGATACAGAGTAAAGCTCCCTCTACACTGTCCCCCATCAAACACTCCCAGGACAGGTACAGCACGGGGTTAGATACAGAGTAAAGCTCCCTCTACACTGTCCCCCATCAAACACTCCCAGGACAGGTACAGCACGGGGTTAGATACAGAGTAAAGCTCCCTCTACACTGTCCCCATCAAACACTCCCAGGACAGGTACAGCACGGGGTTAGATACAGAGTAAAGCTCCCTCTACACTGTCCCCCATCAAACACTCCCAGGACAGGTACAGCACGGGGTTAGATACAGAGTAAAGCTCCCTCTACACTGTCCCCATCAAACACTCCCAGGACAGGTACAACACGGGGTTAGATACAGAGTAAAGCTCCCCCTACACTGTCCCCCATCAAACACACCCAGGACAGGTACAGCACGGGGTTAGATACAGAGTAAAGCTCCCTCTACACTGTCCCCATCAAACACTCCCAGGACAGGTACAACACGGGGTTAGATACAGAGTAAAGCTCCCTCTACACTGTCCCCCATCAAACACTCCCAGGACAGGTACAGCACGGGGTTAGATACAGAGTAAAGCTCCCTCTACACTGTCCCCATCAAACACTCCCAGGACAGGGACAGCACGGGGTTAGATACAGAGTAAAGCTCCCTCTACACTGTCCCCATCAAACACTCCCAGGACAGGTACAGCACGGGGTTAGATACAGAGTAAAGCTCCCTCTACACTGTCCCCATCAAACACTCCCAGGACAGGTACAGCACAGGGTTAGATACAGAGTAAAGCTCCCTCTACACTGTCCCCATCAAACACTCCCAGGACAGGTACAGCACGGGGTTAGATACAGAGTAAAGCTCCCTCTACACTGTCCCCATCAAACACTCCCAGGACAGGTACAGCACGGGGTTAGATACAGAGTAAAGCTCCCTCTACACTGTCCCCATCAAACACTCCCAGGACAGGTACAGCACGGGGTCAGATACAGAGTAAAGCTCCCTCTACACTGTCCCCCATCAAACACTCCCAGGACAGGTACAGCACGGGGTTAGATACAGAGTAAAGCTCCCTCTACACTGTCCCCATCAAACACTCCCAGGACAGGTACAGCACGGGGTTAGATACAGAGTAAAGCTCCCTCTACACTGTCCCCCATCAAACACTCCCAGGACAGGTACAGCACGGGGTTAGATACAGAGTAAAGCTCCCTCTACACTGTCCCCCATCAAACACTCCCAGGACAGATACAGCACGGGGTTAGATACAGAGTAAAGCTCCCTCTACACTGTCCCCATCAAACACTCCCAGGACAGGTACAGCACGGGGTTAGATACAGAGTAAAGCTCCCTCTACACTGTCCCCATCAAACACTCCCAGGAGAGGTACAGCACGGGGTTAGATACAGAGTAAAGCTCCCTCGACACTGTCCCCATCAAACACTCCCAGGACAGGTACAGCACGGGGTTAGATACAGAGTAAAGCTCCCTCTACACTGTCCCCCATCAAACACTCCCAGGACAGGTACAGCACGGGGTTAGATACAGAGTGAAGCTCCCTCGACACTGTCCCCATCAAACACTCCCAGGACAGGTACAGCACGGGGTTAGATACAGAGTAAAGCTCCCTCTACACTGTCCCCATCAAACACTCCCAGGACAGGTACAGCACGGGGTTAGATACAGAGTAAAGCTCCCTCTACACTGTCCCCCATCAAACACTCCCAGGACAGGTACAGCACGGGGTTAGATACAGAGTAAAGCTCCCTCTACACTGTCCCCCATCAAACACTCCCAGGACAGGTACAGCACGGGGTTAGATACAGAGTAAAGCTCCCTCTACACTGTCCCCATCAAACACTCCCAGGACAGGTACAGCACGGGGTTAGATACAGAGTAAAGCTCCCTCTACACTGTCCCCATCAAACACTCCCAGGACAGGTACAGCACGGGGTCAGATACAGAGTAAAGCTCCCTCTACACTGTCCCCCATCAAACACTCCCAGGACAGGTACAGCACGGGGTTAGATACAGAGTAAAGCTCCCTCTACACTGTCCCCATCAAACACTCCCAGGACAGGTACAGCACGGGGTTAGATACAGAGTAAAGCTCCCTCTACACTGTCCCCCATCAAACACTCCCAGGACAGGTACAGCACGGGGTTAGATACAGAGTAAAGCTCCCTCTACACTGTCCCCCATCAAACACTCCCAGGACAGATACAGCACGGGGTTAGATACAGAGTAAAGCTCCCTCTACACTGTCCCCATCAAACACTCCCAGGACAGGTACAGCACGGGGTTAGATACAGAGTAAAGCTCCCTCTACACTGTCCCCATCAAACACTCCCAGGACAGGTACAGCACGGGGTTAGATACAGAGTAAAGCTCCCTCGACACTGTCCCCATCAAACACTCCCAGGACAGGTACAGCACGGGGTTAGATACAGAGTAAAGCTCCCTCTACACTGAAACCCATCAAACACTCCCAGGACAGGTACAGCACGGGGTTAGATACAGAGTAAAGCTCCCTCTACACTGTCCCCCATCAAACACTCCCAGGGCAGGTACAGCACGGGGTTAGATACAGAGTAAAGCTCCCTCTACACTGTCCCCATCAAACACTCCCAGGACAGGTACAGCACGGGGTTAGATACAGAGTAAAGCTCCCTCTACACTGTCCCCCATCAAACACTCCCAGGACAGGTACAGCACGGGGTTAGATACAGAGTAAAGCTCCCTCTACACTGTCCCCATCAAACACTCCCAGGACAGGTACAGCACGGGGTTAGATACAGAGTAAAGCTCCCTCTTCACTGTCCCCATCAAACACTCCCAGGACAGGTACAGCACGGGGTTAGATACAGAGTAAAGCTCCCTCTACACTGTCCCCCATCAAACACTCCCAGGACAGGTACAGCACGGGGTTAGATACAGAGTAAAGCTCCCTCTACACTGTCCCCCATCAAACACTCCCAGGACAGGTACAGCACGGGGTTAGATATAGAGTAAAGCTCCCTGTCCCCATCAAACACTCCCAGGACAGGTACAGCACGGGGTTAGATACAGAGTAAAGCCCCCTCTACACTGTCCCCATCAAACACTCCCAGGACAGGTACAGCACGGGGTTAGATACAGAGTAAAGCTCCCTCTACACTGTCCCCATCAAACACTCCCAGGACAGGTACAGCACGGGGTTAGATACAGAGTAAAGCTCCCTCTACACTGTCCCCCATCAAACACTCCCAGGACAGGTACAGCACGGGGTTAGATACAGAGTAAAGCTCCCTCTACACTATCCCCCATCAAACACTCCCAGGACAGGTACAGCACGGGGAGGCGAGTTCGGTACCACAAGCCGTGAGGATCCATCTTCTCGTTCTCATTTCCACGGGAATCCTTGCCATCAAGTTGGTAAACATGACCTCATGAGGAAGTGATGTCAGGGGGGGGGCGGAGGTCAAACCTCCTCCTCTACGCCCGCCCCCCCCCCCCCTCCCTCGCTTGTGACATCATGGGCACTCCGATTCCAGCCTCACAAAGCGTTCTGCTCCCTGGAACTGGCCATTCAGCCCATCTATTCTGATACTATCCGTGCATCTGCACATGCGCCCTCCACTCTTCCCTCCGCTTCCCCCACCGCCCCCCCCCCTCAGATACGCCCTCATCCCAATCCGCCACCTTCCCGTCTTCCGATCATGTCTGCACACTCCATAGCGTCATAGAGGTTTACAGCATGGAAACAGTCCCTTCGGCCCAACTTGTCCATGCCGCCCTTTTTTTTGAACCACTAATCTCGTCCCAATTGCCCGCGTTTGGCCCATATCCCTCGATACCCACCGTACCCATGTAACTGTCTAAATGCTTTTGAAAAGACAACATTGTACCCGCCTCTACTACTGCCTCTGGCAGCTCGTTCCAGACACTCACCACCCTCTGTGTGAAATAATTGCCCCTCTGGACCCTTTTGTATCTCTCCCCTCTCACCTTAAACCTCTGCCCTCTAGTTTTAGACTCCCCTACCTTTGGGAAAAGATGTTGACTATCTAGCTGATCTGTGCCCCTCATTATTTTATAGACCTCTATAAGATCACCCCTCAGCCTCCTACGCTCCAGAGAAAAAAGTCCCAGTCTATCCAGCCTCTCCTTATAACTCAATCCATCAAGTCCCAGTAGCATCCTAGTAAATCTTTTCTGCACTCTTTCTAGTTTAATAATATCCTTTCTATAATATTCTATAATATAATTCACAGCTCCAGGGTCCTGGGTTCGATTCCCGGCTCGGGTCACTGTCTGTGCGGAGTTTGCACATTCTCCTCGTGTCTGCGTGGGTTTCCTCCGGGTGCTCCGGTTTCCTCCCACAGTCCAAAGATGTGCGGGTTAGGTTGATTGGCAAGGTTAAAAATTGCCCCTTAGAGTCCTGGGATGTGTAGGTTAGAGGGATTAGCGGGTAAAATATGTGGGGGTAGGGCCTGGGTGGGATTGTGGTCGGTGCAGACTCGATGGGCCGAATGGCCTCCTTCTGCACTGTCGGGTTTCTATGATTCTATGAATAGGGTGACCAGAATTGTACACAGTATTCCAAGTGTGGTCTTACCAATGTCTTGTACAACTTCAACAAGACGTCCCAACTCCTGTATTCAATGTTCTGACCGATGAAACCAAGCATGCCGAATGCCTTCTTCACCACTCTGTCCACCTGTGACTCCACTTTCAAGGAGCCATGAACCTGTACCCCTAGATCTCTTTGTTCTGTAACTCTCCCCAACGCCCGACCATTAACTGAGTAAGTCCTGCCCTGGTTCAATCTACCAAAATGCATCACCTCGCATTTATCTAAATTAAACTCCATCTGCCATTCGTCAGCCCACTGGCCCAATTGATCAAGATCCCGTTGCAATCGGAGATAACCTTCTTCACTGTCCACTGTGCAACCAATCTTGGTGTCATCTGCAAACTTACTAACCATGCCTCCTATATTCTCATCCAAATCATTAATATAAATGACAAATAACAGTGGACCCAGCACTGATCCCTGAGGCACACCGCTGGTCACAGGCCTCCAGTTTGAAAAACAACCCTCTACAACCACCCTCTGGCTTCTGTCAAGAAGCCAATTTTGTATCCATTTAGATACCTCACCCTGGATCCCGTGAGATTTAACCTTATGCAACAACCGATCATGCGGTACCTTGTCAAAGGCCTTGCTAAAGTCCATGTAGACAACATCAACTGCACTGCCCTCATCTACCTTCTTGGTTACCCCTTCAAAAAACTCAATCAAATTTGAGAGACATGATTTTCCACTCACAAAGCCATGCTGACTGTCCCTAATCAGTCCTTGCATCTCTAACCATGCCTCCAATCCCAGTACATGTGACAATAATAAATCAAACCAAATATTAAGTTGATCTTTCTCTACACCCCGAGCTGTGACTGTAACACTACATTCTGCACCCTCTCCTTTCCTTCTCTATGAACGGTATGCTTTGTCAGTATAGTGCGCAATAAACACTATTTTCCATTGCATCTTAATACGTGTGACAATAAAAAAATCAAATAATTAAAGAAAGTTCCAGGACTGAGAAGCTCGGAGTTTTAATCCAACATTTTAAAAAACTAACCCGCAGCATCACCTGAGCATACTTGCTTTCTGTGCTATGTCTGGAAGGTGGTGTATGTTTGTGGGATGGTTTTTGATTCGGAACATCAGAGATAGCTAGCTGTTGAAGTTTATACTGTATTGTGTTTAATTCTTGCAATTAGTAAAAGTTTTGTTCGTGTTTTTTCTTATATTTCAACTGTACTCTCAAATACAAATTTTTTGATTTGATTTAATTTGATTTATTATTGTCACATGTATTAGGATACAGTGAAAAGTATTGTTTCTTGCGCGCTATACAGACAAAGCATACCGTTCATAGAGAAGGAAAGGAGTGGGTGCAGAATGTAGAGTTACAGTCATAGCTAGGGTGCAGAGAAAGATCAACTTAATATTTGATTTGATTTATTATTGTCACTGGGATACAGTGAAAAGTATTGTTTCTTGCGCGCTGTACAGACAAAGCATACCGTTCATAGAGAAGGAAAGGAGAGGGTGCAGAATGTAGTGTTACAGTCACAGCTAGGGGTGTAGAGAAACATCAACTTAATGCGAGGTAGGTCCATTCAAAAGTCTGACAGCAGCAGCAGGGAAGAAGCTGTTCTTGAGTCGGTCGGTACGTGACCTCAGACTTTTGTATCTTTTTCCCGATGGAAGAAGGTGGAAGAGAGAATGTCCGGGGTGTGTGGGGGGGTCCTTGATTATGCCGGCTGCTTTTCCCCCCGAGGCAGCGGGAAGTGTAGACGGAGTCAATGGATGGGAGGCTGGTTTGCGTGATGGATTGGGCTACATTCACGACCCTTTGTAGTTCCTTGCGGTCTTGGGCAGAGCAGGAGCCCCAGACCAAGCTGTGATACAACCCAGAAAGAATGCTTTCTATGGGGCATCTGTAAAAGTTGGTGAGAGTCGGAGCGGACATGCCGAATTTCCTTAGCCTCCTGAGAAAGTAGAGGCGTTGGTGGGGCTTTCTTAACAATAGTGTCGGTGTGGGGGGGACCAGGACAGGTTGTTGGTGATCTGGACGCCTAAAAACTTGAAGCTCTCGACCATTTCCACTTCGTCCCCGTTGATGTAGACAGGGTGTGGAGATGCCGGTGTTGGACTGGGGTAAACACAGTAAGTAGTCTCATAACACCGGGTTAAAGTCCAACAGGTTTATTTGGTAGCACGAGCTTTCGAACAGGGGCATGTCCTCCTCGACACTTCCTGAAGTCGATGACTATCGTTTTGTTGACACTGAGGGAGAGATTACTGTCCCCGCACCAGTTCGCCAAATTCTCTAAGTCTGTCCTGCACTCCTTATTTTAGGATATAATTTCACTGGGGGTGGTTCAGAGAAGGTTAACTCGGATGTTCCGCAGTACAGAGGGATTGTCTGATGAAGCAAAACGGTTGTGACTTTACTCATTGGAATTTGGAGAAACGAGAGGCGATCACATTGCAACATGTTGGGTTCTTTAAGGGGCTTGACAGGGTAACCTCGGAAAGGGTGTTCCCCCTCAGGGCAGATTCCAGGACCAGAGGACACGGTCTCAGAATAGAGAGGGCTCTGAGTCAAATCTGGAGCCAAATCTGTTTTTTTTTAAAGTCACATGAGGGGAAAACATCTGGGGGGAAAACTGCAGGGGGAACTGGGGGGAAAACTGGGGGGAAAACATGTGAAAACTGGGGGGCCAACGTTGTCTACCTGATACGCTGCAAGAAAGGATGTCCCGAGGCATGGTACATTGGGGAGACCATGCAGACGCTGCGACAACGGATGAATGAACACCGCTCGACAATCACCAGGCAAGACTGTTCTCTTCCTGCTGGGGAGCACTTCAGCGGTCACGGGCATTCGGCCTCTGATATTCGGGTAAGCGTTCTCCAAGGCGGCCTTCGCGACACACGACAGCGCAGAGTCGCTGAGCAGAAACTGATAGCCAAGTTCCGCACACACGCGGACGGCCTCAACCGGGATATTGGGTTCATGTCACACTATTTGTAACCCCCACAGTTGCCTGGACCTGCAGAGTTTCACTGGCTGTCTTGTCTGGAGACAATACACATCTTTTTAGCCTGTCTTGATGCTCTCTCCACTCACATTGTTAAAGACTTGATTAGTTGTAAGTATTCGCATTCCAACCATTATTCATGTAAATTGAGTTTGTGTCTTTATAAGCTCTGTTTGTGAACAGAATTCCCACTCACCTGAAGAAGGGGCTTGCAGCTCCGAAAGCTTGTGTGGCTTTTGCTACCAAATAAACCTGTTGGACTTTAACCTGGTGTTGTTAAACTTCTTACTGTGTTTACCCCAGTCCAACGCCGGGATCTCCACATCGGGAAAACTGTGCACAGTTCTGGTCACCCTATTATAGAAAGGATATTATTAAACTAGAAAGAGCGCAGAAAAGATTTACTAGGATGCTACCGGGACTTGGTTTGAGTTATAAGGAGAGGTTGGATAGACTGGGACTTTTTTCTCTGGGGCGTAGGAGGCTGAGGGGTGATCTTCTAAAGGTCAATAAAATAATGAGGGGCATATAGATAGGATAGAGATCAGTTGGAGACTTGGGCGGAGAGATGGCAGATGGAGTTTAATCCAGACAAATGTGAGGTAATGCATTTTGGAAGGTCTAATACAGATAGGAAATGTACAGTAAATGGCAGAACCCTTAAGAGTATTGATAGGCAGAGGGATCTGGGTGTACAGGTACACAGGTCACTGAAAGTGGCAATGCAGGTGGAGAAGGTAGTCAAGAAGGCATACGGCATGCTTGCCTTCATCGGCCGGGGTATTGAGTTTAAAAATTGGCAAGTCATGTTGCAGCTTTATAGAACCTTAGTGAGGCTGCACTTGGAATATAGTGTTCAATTCTGGTCGCCACACTACCAGAAAGATGTGGAGGCTTTGGAGAGGGTACAGAAAAGATTGACCAGGATGTTGCCTGGTATGGAGGGCATTAGCTATGAGGAGAGGTTGGAGAAACTTGGTTTGTTCTCACTGGAACGACGGAGGTTGAGGGGAGACCTGATAGAAGTCTACAAGATTATGAGGGGCATGGACAGAGTGGGTAGTCAGAAGCTTTTTCCCCCCAGGGTGGAAGAGTCAATTACTAGAGGGCATAAACACAGAAACATAGAAAAACTACAGCACAAACAGGCCCTTCGGCCCCACAAGTTGTGCCGAACACGTCCCTACCTTTTAGGCCGACCTATAACCCTCCATCCTATTAAGCTCCATGTACTCATCCAGGAGTCTCTTAAAAGACCCTATTGAGTTTGCCTCCACCACCACTGATGGCAGCCGATTCCACTCGCCCACCACCCTCTGTGTGAAAAACTTCCCCCTAACATTTCCCTTGTACCTACCCCCCAGCACCCTAAACCTGTGTCCTCTCGTAGCAGCCATTTCCACCCTGGGAAAAAGCCTCTGAGAGTCCACCCGATCTATGCCTCTCAACATCTTATATACCTCTATTAGGTCTCCTCTCATCCTACGTCTCTCCAAGGAGAAAAGACCGAGCTCCCTCAGCCTATCCTCATGAGGCATGCCACTCAATCCAGGCAACATCCTTGTAAATCTCCTCTGCACCCTTTCAATCTTTTCCACATCCTTCCTGTAATGAGGCGACCAGAACTGAGCACAGTACTCCAAGTGGGGTCTGACGAGGGTCTTATATAGCTGCATCATTATCCCCGGACTCCTAAACTCAATCCCTCGATTGATAAAGCCCAGCACACCATACGCCTTCTTAACCACCTCCTCCACCTGCGGGACCGATTTTAGAGTCCTATGGACCCGGACCCCAAGGTCCTTCTGATCCTCTACCGTACTAAGAGTCTTTCCCTTTATATTGTACTCCTTCATCCCATTTGTCCTACCAAAATGGACCACGATGCATTTATCTGGGTTGAAGTCCATCTGCCACTTCTCCGCCCAGTCTTGCATCCTATCTATGTCCCTCTGTAACTTCTGACATCCCTCCAGACTATCCACAACCCCACCGACCTTCGTGTCGTCGGCAAACTCACCAACCCATCCCTCCGCTTCCTCATCCAGGTCATTTATGAAAATGACAAACAGCAAGGGTCCCAGAACAGATCCCTGGGGCACTCCACTGGTGACCGACCTCCATTTAGAAAAATAGGTTTAAGGTGCGAGGGGCAAGGTTTAAAGGAGATGTACGAGGCAAGTTTTTTTACACAGAGGGTGGTGGGTGCCTGGAACTCGTTGCCGGGGGAGGGAGTGGAAGCGGATACGGTCGTGAGTTTTAAGGGGCGTCTTGACAAATACATGAATAGGATGGGAATAGAGGGATATGGTCCCCGGAAGGGTAGGGGGTTTTAGTTCAGTCGGGCAGCATGGTCGGTGCAGGCTTGGAGGGCCGAAGGGTCTGTTCCTGTGCTGTAATTTTCTTTGTTCTTTGTTCATAGCTCAGCTAGATAGTCAATATCTTTCCCCAAAGGTAGGGGAGTCTAAAACTAGAGGGCAGAGGTTTAAGGTGAGAGGGGAGAGATACAAAAGTGTCCAGAGGGGCAATCTTTTCACCCAGAGGGTGGTGAGTGTCTGGAACGAGCTGCCAGAGGCAGTAGTAGAGGCGGGTACAATTTTGTCTTTTAAAAAGCATTTAGACAGTTACATGGGTACGATGGGTAGAGAGGGATATGGGCCAATGTGGGCAATTGGAACTAACTTAGTGGTTTCAAAAAAAAGGGGGCGGCATGGACAAGTTGGGCCAAAGGGCCTGTTTCCCTGCTGTAAACCTCGATGATTCTAAAAAAGGATTAAGTATTCCAGTCGGATTATCAATCGAGGGATTGAGTTTAGGAGTCCGGGGATAATGATGCAGCTATATAAGACCCTCGTCAGACCCCACTTGGAGTACTGTGCTCAGTTCTGGTCGCCTCATTACAGGAAGGATGTGGAAAAGATTGAAAGGGTGCAGAGGAGATTTACAAGGATGTTGCCTGGATTGAGTGGCATGCCTTATGAGGATAGGCTGAGGGAGCTCGGTCTTTTCTCCTTGGAAAGACGTAGGACGAGAGGAGACCTAATAGAGGTGTATAAGATGTTGAGAGGCATAGATCGGGTGGACTCTCAGAGGCTTTTTCCCAGGGTGGAAATGGCTGCTACGAGAGGACACAGGTTTAAGGTGCTGGGGGGTAGGTACAGGGGAAATGTTAGGGGGAAGTTTTTCACACAGAGGGTGGTGGGCGAGTGGAATCGGCTGCCGTCAGTGGTGGTGGAGGCGAACTCAATAGGGTCTTTTAAGAGACTCCTGGATGAGTACATGGAGCTTAATAGGATGGAGGGTTATAGGTAGGTCTAGAAGGTAGGGATGTGTTCGGCACAACTTGTGGGGCCGAAGGGCCTGTTTTGTGCTGTAGTTTTTCTATGTTTCTGTCTTGTGCCATTTGGAAAGGGGCTGCTTCAGTACCTGAGGAGTCGCGAATGGTGATGAACATGAGTGCAGAATATAGTGTTAGTCACAGCTCGGGTGCAGAGAAAGATCAACTTAATGCGAGGTAGGTCCATTCAAAAGTCTGACAGCAGCAGGGAAGAAGCTGTTCTTGAGTCGGTCGGTACGTGACCTCAGACTTTTGTATCTTTTCCCCGACGGAGAAGGTGGAAGAGGGAATGTCCGGGGTGTGTTGGGGGGGGGGTCCTTGATTATGCCGGCTGCTTTTCCCCCCCGAGGCAGCGGGAAGTGTAGACGGAGTCAATGGATGGGAGGCTGGTTTGCGTGATGGATTGGGCTACATTCACGACCTTTCCTTGCGGTCTTGGGCAGAGCAGGAGCCCCCAGACCGAGCTGTGATACAACCAGAAAGGATGCTTTCTATGGGTGCATCTGTAAAAGTTGGTGAGAGTCGTAGCGGACGTGTCAAATTTCCTTCGTCTTCTGAGAAAGTAGAGGCGTTGGTGGGGCTTTCTTAACTATAGAGTCGGCGTGGGGGGGACCAGGACAGGTTGTTGGGATCTGGACACCTAGAAACATGAAGCTCTCGACCCTTTCTACTTCATCCCCGTTGATGTAGACAGGAGCATGTTCTCCTTTACGCTTCCTGAAGTCGATGACGATCTCCTTCGTGTTGTTGACATTGAAGGAGAGATTATTGTCGTGGTACCAGTTCACCAGATTTAGGATAAAAGGGGTGGCAGATTTGAGTCAGAGCTGAGGAGAAACTATTACTCTCAAAGGCTGGAGAAGCGGTGAAATTCGCTGTCCCAGACTGTGGTGCATGCTGGGACCTCGAGTCAAATTTGGGGAGATTTTTGGTTCGATTTAGTATCATGGCGACACAGTGGTGAGCATTGACGCCTCAAAACGCAGGGAACCGGGTTCGATTCCGGCCTCAGGTGACCATCCGTGTGGAGTCTGCACGTTCTCCCCGTGTCTGCGTGGGTTTCCTCCGGGTGCTCCGGTTTCCTCCCACAATCCAAAGATGTGCGGGTTGGGTGGATTGGCCATGCTAAATTGCCCCTTAGTGTCCAAATATGTACACATTAGGTGGATCGGCCATGATAAATTGTTCCTTAGGCTCCAAAGATGTGTACATTAGGTGAATTGGCCATGCTAAATTGTCCCTTAGTGTCCAAAGATGTGCAGGTTAGGTGGATTGGCCATGCTAAATTGTCCCTTAGTGTCCAAAGATGTGCAGGTTAGGTGGATTGGCCATGCTAAATTGTCCCTTAGTATCCAAAGATGTGTAGGTTGGGTGGATTGGCCATGCTAAATTGTCCCTTAGTGTCCAAAGATGTGCGGGTTAGGTGGATTGGCCATGCTAAATTGTCCCTTAGTGTCCAAAGATGTGCAGGTTAGGTGGATTGGCCATGCTAAATTGTCCCTTAGTGTCCAAAGATGTGGAGGTCGGGTGGATTGGCCATGCTAAATTGTCCGTTAGTGTCCAAAGATGTGCAGGTTAGGTGGATTGGCAATGCTAAATTGTCCCTTAGTGTCCAAAGATGTGCGGGTTAGGTGGATTGGCCATGCTAAATTGTCCCTTAGTGTCCAAAGATGTGCGGGTTAGGTGGATTGGCCATGCTAAATTGTCCCTTAGTGTCCAAAGATGTGCAGGTTAGGTGGATTGGCCATGCTAAATTGTCCCTTAGTGTCCAAATATGTACACATTAGGTGGATCGGCCATGATAAATTGTTCCTTAGGCTCCAAAGATGTGTACATGAGGTGAATTGGCCATGCTAAATTGTCCCTTAGTGTCCAAAGATGTATAGATTAGGTGGATTGGTTATGCTAAATTGTCCCTTAGTGTCCAAAGATGTGCAGGTTAGGTGGATTGGCCATGCTAAATTGTCCCTTAGTGTCCAAAGATGTGCAGGTTAGGTGGATTGGCCATGCTAAATTGTCCCTTAGAGTCCAAAGATGTGCAGGTTAGGTGGATTGGCCATGCTAAATTGTCCCTTAGTGTCCAAAGATGTGCAGCTTAGGTGGATTGGCCATGCTAAATTGTCCCTTAGTGTCCAAAGATGTATAGATTAGGTGGATTGGCCATGCTAAATTGTCCCTTAGTGTCCAAAGATGTGCAGGTTAGGTGGATTGGCCATGCCAAATTGCCCCTTAGTGTCCAAAGATGTGTAGGTTAGGTGGATTGGCCATGCTAAATTGTCCCTTAGTGTCCAAAGATGTGTAGGTTAGGTGGATTGGCCATGCTAAATTGTCCCTTAGTGTCCAAAGATGTGTAGGTTAGGTGGATTGGCCATGCTAAATTGTCCCTTAGTGTCCAAAGATGTGTAGGTTAGGTGGATTGGCCATGCTAAATTGTCCCTTAGTGTCCAAAGATGTGTAGGTTAGGTGGATTGGCCATGGTAAATTGTCCCTTAGTGTCCAAAGATGTGTAGGTTAGGTGGATTGGCCATGCTAAATTGTCCCTTAGTGTCCAAAGATGTGTAGGTTAGGTGGATTGGCCATGGTAAATTGCCCCTTAGTGTCCAAAGATGTGTAGGTTAGGTGGATTGGCCATGCTAAATTGTCCCTTAGTGTCCAAAGATGTGCAGCTTAGGTGGATTGGCCATGCTAAATTGTCCCTTAGTGTCCAAAGATGTATAGATTAGGTGGATTGGCCATGCTAAATTGTCCCTTAGTGTCCAAAGATGTGCAGGTTAGGTGGATTGGCCATGCTAAATTGTCCCTTAGTGTCCAAAGATGTGCGGGTTAGGTGGATTGGCCATGCTAAATTGTCCCTTAGTGTCCAAAGATGTGTAGGTTAGGTGGATTGGCCATGCTAAATTGTCCCTTAGTGTCCAAAGATGTGTAGGTTAGGTGGATTGGCCATGCCAAATTGCCCCTTAGTGTCCAAAGATGTGTAGGTTAGGTGGATTGGCCATGCTAAATTGTCCCTTAGTGTCCAAAGATGTGTAGGTTAGGTGGATTGGCCATGCTAAATTGTCCCTTAGTGTCCAAAGATGTGTAGGTTAGGTGGATTGGCCATGCCAAATTGCCCCTTAGTGTCCAAAGATGTGTAGGTTAGGTGGATTGGCCATGCTAAATTGTCCCTTAGTGTCCAAAGATGTGTAGGTTAGGTGGATTGGCCATGCTAAATTGTCCCTTAGTGTCCAAAGATGTGTAGGTTAGGTGGATTGGCCATGCTAAATTGTCCCTTAGTGTCCAAAGATGTGTAGGTTAGGTGGATTGGCCATGGTAAATTGTCCCTTAGTGTCCAAAGATGTGCAGGTTAGGGTGGATTGGCCATGCTAAATTGTCCCTTAGTGTCCAAAGATGTGTAGGTTAGGTGGATTGGCCATGGTAAATTGCCCCTTCGTGTCCAAAGATGTGTAGGTTAGGTGGATTGGCCATGCTAAATTGCCCCTCATTGTTAGTTCTGAGGGGATCTGCCACCCATTCGTAACAATAATAATGCAAAGTTGTGCCCTTTGGTAGCTACTCAGAGGGAGGGAGAGTGCAGAAAGTGGCAGCATGGAGGGATTCGGGAACTCCTCATCCATTATAGAGTGCCCGCAGTGCAGAAGGCCATTTGGCCCATCGGTCTGGACCAACTCTCTGACAAGAGTATCTAACCCAAACCCTCTCCGCCCTAACCACACACATCTAGCATGGCCAATCCACCTAACCTACACATCTTTGGACACTAAGGGACAATTTAGCATGGCCAATACACCCAACTGCACATCTTTGGACACTAAGGGACCATTTAGCATGGCCAATCCACCTAACCTGCACATCTTTGGACACTAAGGGACAATTTAACATGGCCAATCCACCTAACCTACACATCTTTGGACACTAAGGGACAATTTAGCATGGCCAATCCACCCAACCTACACATCTTTGGACACTAAGGGACCATTTAGCATGGCCAATCCACCTAACCTGCACATCTTTGGACACTAAGGGACAATTTAGCATGGCCAATCCACCCAACCTACACATCTTTGGACACTAAGGGACCATTTAGCATGGCCAATCCACCTAACCTGCACATCTTTGGACACGAAGGGACAATTTAGCATGGCCAATCCACCTAACCTACACATCTTTGGACACTAAGGGACAATTTAGCATGGCCAATCCACCTAACCTGCACATCTTTGGACACTAAGGGGCAATTTAGCATGGCCAATCCCCCCAACCTGCACATCTTTGGACACTAAGGGAGAATTTAGCATGGCCAATCCACCTAACCTGCACATCTTTGGACACTAAGGGGCAATTTAGCATGGCCAATCCACCTAACCTACACATCTTTGGACACTAAGGGGCAATTTAGCATGGCCAATCCCCCCAACCTGCACATCTTTGGACACTAAGGGAGAATTTAGCATGGCCAATCCACCTAACCTACACATCTTTGGACACTAAGGGAGAATTTAGCATGGCCAATCCACCTCACCTGCACATCTTTGGACACTAAGGGGCAATTTAGCATGGCCAATCCCCCCAACCTGCACATCTTTGGACACTAAGGGAGAATTTAGCATGGCCAATCCACCTAACCTGCCCATCTTTGGACACTAAGGGGCAATTTAGCATGGCCAATCCACCTCACCTACACATCTTTGGACACTAAGGGGCAATTTAGCATGGCCAATCCACCTAACCTGCACATCTTTGGACGCTAAGAGGCAATAGCACTCTTCACGGAGATTACACGCACGCGCGCACACACACACACGACAGATCACTGCGAAACAGGGTGTACAGAAATGAAAGGAGAAAATGTTTTATTATTCCATTTATCTTTTCATTTTACTTGCCTATTTACACATCTGAGCCACAAAGCCTCCCACAATCAATCCTCCGCCTCCCAACGCGCTCGCTCCCTCAAGCGGGAAGGGCAGAGAAGAGGGCAAGAGTTGAGTGGGCCTTCTGAATCTATCTTCAGTCATGCGCCCATTAAATCTGCCCCCCTACCCGCACCTCCCGCAAGACATGGGGGATTGGAAGGGGGATAGAGACAGAGTAAAGCTCCCCCTACACTGTCCCCCATCAAACACTCCCAGGACAGGTGCAGCACGGGGTTAGATACAGAGTAAAGCTCCCTCTACACTGTCCCCCATCAAACACTCCCAGGACAGGTACAGCACGGGGTTAGATACAGAGTAAAGCTCCCTCTACACTGTCCCCCATCAAACACTCCCAGGGCAGGTACAGCACGGGGTTAGATACAGAGTAAAGCTCCCTCTACACTGTCCCCCATCAAACACTCCCAGGACAGGTACAGCACGGGGTTAGATACAGAGTAAAGCTCCCTCTACACTGTCCCCCATCAAACACTCCCAGGACAGGTACAGCACGGGGTTAGATTCAGAGTAAAGCTCCTTCTACACTGTCCCCCATCAAACACTCCCAGGACAGGTACAGCACGGGGTTAGATACAGAGTAAAGCTCCCACTACACTGTCCCCATCAAACACTCCCCGGACAGGTACAGCACGGGGTTAGATACAGAGTAAAGCTCCCTCTACACTGTCCCCCATCAAACACTCCCAGGACAGGTACAGCACGGGGTTAGATACAGAGTAAAGCTCCCTCTACACTGTCCTGTGGAATGACGTTCGTGACGAGTTTACCGAGGGTTCCACAAACGAGATGAGGGGGGGAGGTTGGGGGGAGTGGGCGACGGGGCGAGATAGGTACCAGGGGGTGTCACCCTCTGCGGTGGGCAGGCACAAAAGGGAACGACCAGCCACGTTCCCACACACGCACACTCCCTCTCCTCGCTCGAGTTCCGATCCAGGGCCAGGAGAAGCCTGAGGCCTAAAGACGTCCCCCTCCTGACTGCCCCCCCCCGGCCTCTCAAAAAGTGCCCACAATGCTATCAACCTCACTCGAAAGACCGCGATCGCGCGAGAGTGAGTGAAAGAGAGAGAGAAAACACGCGCGAGAGAAAGATAGCAACATTTAAGATACAGGGTAAAAATATCAGGCGACATTTAAAATGGAAGAATTTAAAAAATGGACAAATAATATATATATTTTTATATATATGTGCGTGTATGTGTGTGTGTGTGTGTGTGTATATATAGAGAAAAACAGAGGGAGAAAATAAACTGCGATCCACTCGGGGCGTGAGGGAGGTGGGGAGGACACAGCCTAGCCTGTAGGCCTGAGGCCTAGCAGTTGGTTGCCAAGGCCAACCAAAGAGGGACCGGAGTACGACTCCGTGGGGACAGGAGTCCCAGAGGGGGATTGAGATTGTGAAAACCGCACCCCCTCTTTCCTCCCCCCCCCCCTTTCAGTCCCCGTTTCGAGATCCCCCACCCCCTCACTTTTCGGCCAACTCCAGTTAGCATGACCAATTTCGCCCTCGGAAGTTGCCCCCCCCCCCACGCAACCCCTCCCCGGAGTTGCTCTCCCTCTCTCTATCCCCGCTCTCCCCGCCCACTCGATCCTCAAAGCCCCAAGTCCTCGAGGAGGAGGGGGGAGAAGAGAGAGAGGGCAGAAGTGGGGGCTGAAGTAAGGGGGGGCGGGGGAGCAAAAGGGCAAAGGTCAGACGGCCTTAGGAGCCCCCCATCTGGTCGACCCGGAGTGCGTTGGCGCTGACTGTCAGGCAAGAATCCTTGTGCGAGTCGGGTTTGAAGGGGAGGAGGTCGAAGGAGCACTGCGCCCCCTCCGAGGTCGGGGCTGGAGGTTGGCCACCAGATGAGGCCCCAAAAGGGTCGGGGGCTTGTTCGGGGGCCTTGTGTTTCCGCATGTGTTTCATCAGATATGTTTCCTACAGAGGGGGGGGGGTCGGTGGGAAGAAGAGAAGATAACATTACAGAAGCAACCCTCCGCAAGCAACCGCGTAACCTGCGACACTCTGCACCCTTCCTGACAGACACAGCTCCCTCTACATCACCCTGACAGTGTAACCCCCCTCCCCACTTTATACCCAGTGTCAGCATCGAGCTCTCCCAGAGACAGGTACAATACAGAGCTCCCTCTACATCACCCTGACAGTGTAACCCCCCCTCCCCACTTTATACCCAGTGTCAGCATCGAGCTCTCCCAGAGACAGGTACAATACAGAGCTCCCTCTACATCACCCTGACAGTGTAACCCCCCTCCCCACTTTATACCCAGTGTCAGCATCGAGCACTCCCAGAGACAGGTACAATACAGAGCTCCCTCTACATCACCCTGACAGTGTAACCCCCCTCCCCACTTTATACCCAGTGTCAGCATCGAGCACTCCCAGAGACAGGTACAATACAGAGCTCCCTCTACATCACCCTGACAGTGTAACCCCCCTCCCCACTTTATACCCAGTGTCAGCATCGAGCACTCCCAGAGACAGGTACAATATAGAGCTCCCTCTACATTACCCTGACAGTGTAACCACCTCCCCACTTTATACCCAGTGTCAGCATCGAGCACCCCCAGAGACAGGTACAATACAGAGCTCCCTCTACATTACCCTGACAGTGTAACCCCCCTCCCCACTTTATACCCAGTGTCAGCATCGAGCACCCCCAGAGACAGGTACAATACAGAGCTCCCTCTACATTACCCTGACAGTGTAACCCCCCCCTCCCCACTTTATACCCAGTGTCAGCATCGAGCACTCCCAGAGACAGATACAATACAGAGCTCCCTCTACATCACCCTGACAGTGTAACCCCCCTCCCCACTTTATACCCAGTGTCAGCATCGAGCACTCCCA